>NC_137939.1:1230000-1355000 GCF_963969265.1 Rhamphochromis sp. 'chilingali' | reverse complement strand
GAAACATACTACATAAAACATAGACATTCACTTTAGTTTTTACCATGTATATTATGGGCCGTCACAACACTCTGACCCTTTGTATCACTCTCATACATCCACACACACTCTTTTCATTCTGATTCTCCAGAGTTTGCTTTAACTTATATCAACTGAAAACAATACCTCATTTTTCCCAAGTTTCCCTCACAGGGGCTTTATAAGGCCTCACAATCAATCTTGTCGCACACCACTGTACTGCACTGTACTGCACTGTACTGCACTGTACTGCACCGTACTGCACTGTACTGCACTGTACTGCACCGTACTGCACTGTACTGCACCGTACTGCACCATACTGCAGTTACCTTGTTCTCCCCTTTTCCCTTCTTCAAACTGCACGCTCACCCTTTCTCTTCAGCCTGAGTAAAGAATGGGAAAGGGAAGAGAGGGAGAACGAGAGGGAAGAGTTTGAGAATCGCGGGTCCCTCCCACTAAATTGTGGGCCAATGAGTGTAGCTCATTCACAACTCATGCGCTCCTTCTACAATAGGTAAGGAGAGAGAGACCGAGAGAGCAAGAGATGCATACAAGGAGAGAAAGAGAGAGGGAGAGACATATATACAAGGAGAGAAAGACAGTGAAAAGGCAAGGCCAGAGTCAGAGGAGACAGACAAGAGGGAAGAGGAGCTAGATAAAGTTGAGCCAATGGGACTGAAGTAGTGACAGAGAGGTAAATAAACAGAGATGAATAGGTCAGTGTCTTGACAGGACAGATTTACAGTGCGGACAACCTGCAGTGAAGAAAAGGATAGGAAGGGGCATTAGAAGAGCGACGGAGTACTTAGAAGGGAAGAAACTCCTCATTTATCAGCGCTGCATCTTAGAAAAGAGTGAGACAAGTCGGGAAACTCCACAGGTGCAGATGCAGACAGGTGGTCAGCCAGACATGCCTCTTGTGCTTCTGTTTCTCTGTGTGGCCGGAGGAGTCTGGGGGTCCGCCCCCGGAGCGTGGGGGTACGGACGGATCCAGGACAGACAGGGTACAGCGGCAACAATGTGCCCATCTCCGTGCCACTGTGAAGAAGACGGGATCTTTATCATGGTTGACTGCTCAGAGATGGGACTATCATCTGTGCCAGCCAACCTCAGCCCGCTGACCACATACCTGTGAGTAACACATCACTGTTGGAACAACAAAGGACTCTCTGGTTGTTTTATTAAGTTTTTCACCCTGTGTTTCCTTTACCTCACTAATCATCTTCCTCGTGTTTTGAGTCCTAACCTTGATCTTCAATCCTCCTCTCACTCACCTCGGTCTGGTACCCATTTGTTTCAGTGTTGTTTGAAAAATGAATTAATGCTGCCGAGATGTGGCTGGTATTCCATCATTTTGTAAAAATAGAGCAGTGGGCAACAGCTGGCTGGATGTGAAGCACTGGCAAAGCCCACATGCAGATAAAAATGGACAGGCGGGAACATGTGTATGCACGGGAGCGAGAGAGCGTGTGTGCTGGCCACTATGGCAAAATAACTGGACCACTTTCAGTGTCAGGTTTCTGAGCTCCAACTGGAGGCATGCCACGAGAGAGACTGTGTGTTTGTGTGCACACGTGTATGCTGCGCCTTTTGTGTTTGTGCGTACACATGCATGTGTGTGAGCTGCAAGCACTTGACACAAGCATGTTTTTGTGTGCGCGTGAATCAAGAAGGGTTTGAACACAGATGTCCAAACGTGTAAAAGGCTGAGCATTCAGCTTTGCCGCTACTCTGTGTCCCACTGTGTTGCAATAAAAGCACAGTGGCAAAGAAAAGAGCAGAAACATGTGCAGGAAAGGCTCATTTAATTATGTTTTTTCAAACAAATATCTTGATGAAATAACTCCTTTGTGACACTTCATTTCCAAACACCGAAGAACAGTAGCATTTTTTCATTTCATTCGTATACGTTGGCTAGAGCGCACGGCAGATGCTGTAAATACAATGAAAAATGTAATTCCAGCCACTTTAAGGGTAATAAGAAGCTCTAGACATAATATTATGTAAAAGATAGTTTCATACACCACCCTGTCGTGGCTTAAAGCCAGATCTTTAACTGCTTTACTGCGTAAGACCTCAGAGGACAGATTACAGACACTTTGTGATAACTGATACTAAAGTCATAGAAGTCAAATCCAGGAAACAGGGCGTGATAGAGAAGCTCTCACTAGGGGCTCTGCAAGTATTTCGAGAGCAGAGGAGCAGAATTCGGGAGGAGGGGAGAAAGATCAAGAGTTTATGTAGCAAACGACTTTAAGAGAGGTGCATAAAAGAACTCCGCTTGAATGATGCTCGCCTCTTGTGCTGTCATGGGAGCCTGTGATGGCCAAATCTCACTGTGCTCTTTTGAAAGTTAAAACACATTTATGGTGGTGAAATATGGTCTCTTACTGCGTCCAGGAATCGCTCTACCTATGAGAACATCAGGCTTTTGGCCTAACAATGCTTGCATGTCACACAGCTAAGTCAGCACACGTACACACCCAAGGCAGGCTTGATCTTAAAGGGAGCGCGTTGAGCCCCTCAGTCCTCCTCTAGAGCAAAAACAATGATGACATGAGACTCCCTCAGTGGAGATCTGCGCTCATCTTAAGTGCTGCGCCCAAGCCACACACAAACATACAGATCTACACACAAACACACATCATTTCCTACAAACACAAGCTTAATTGTTCATTTCCCCTCGTTCCCTAACGGTGGAACTGCACCAATTAGTGAGTTTGAGGGCTGATTTAGAATAAGATAAATAAACTCAGTGACCAACCGCACACGCCCACACACAGTCAACACATTAGTTGTAGAGGAGAGAGAAGATGGAATGTGGGACGGCAGGAGAGATGCCACAACGAATCAGGAGAGTGCACACGAAATGTTTCCTTCTTCAAACACAAACAAAACAACAAGCTTCTCCCAAACTCAGACACTGCATGAAAACAACTGCAGCCAGCACAGCAGGCTGGAGTTTCTCATTTCATCCTCGAGCATAAAAGGTTACAACAGCGGCGAGCCGGTCCAATCCCCATCAGGATCTGCAGAACTGTCCAGCACGCCCCGCTGCGACGTGTACTCTGGATTAGCCTCCAAGCACATACTGTAGGCTGTGGAGGTCACAGGGATTTGCTTGGGAACAGTCCACATTATAAACCACATCCACACAACTCTGTGAAAGTATATGACATCATTCGGCCATGTCATCGGAGAGCTCTTCAAAGTGAGCCGAAATGCACATGCTAGCGACTTGAGAGGAGAAACCAGGCGATGCATGATTCACTCGATTTTCAAGTGTTTATTTGCACACTTGGACGACCCCACTGCATATAGGCATAAACATAATTAAGTCGTAATCAGGGAAATTTTTCTCTCTTTTTCTGAATCATAACACCGAGGCGACTACAGGTTGACTCTGCAAGAGAATGTTGCCACTGGGAGGCAAAGGTGCTTGGAGCTGCTAGCAGTGGAGTGGGTAGAGATTTATGGCAATAATTGTTTCCGTGGGCAATGCTTGAAATGAGCTGTCATGTGAGATCATTTGAAAGACCTTCTCTTTGATATCGCATTAGGAAGGAAAGGCAGTGCCCCGGGGTGCTTGTCTCTGTGAGTGTGTGTGGATGTGTGTTGAGTGCGAGAACACCGTGTACGGTAGTTTGGAGACCTGTGTGGTTTAAAGTGTAGCAGCAAACAAGTCAAACGCCATAAAGGATGGTGAGTAGTGTGACTACCACAAATCTTAGTTAGGAGCAAGTGAATTAGTTGGCTTTCCACCTATAGACTTATACATAGTTAAAGCAATGTTTTTTAATGCCCTCGTTATCTGTTTAATATGATATCCGGTAATATTTCTATACTCTCTGTTTCTACGGTTGTCAGGTGCGCATGTTTACACGTCTTCCACTTACTTGAACAGTGTGAGCGTAAGTGGAAAAGAGTGTATTTGGGTCTGGGGTTGGACCGGAGTTGAGAAGCATTTAGGTGATGCCTAGTGGTAGCGGTAAGTGCGGTGAACTTCTAACAGTGTTTTGGCTGGGGCCAGGAAACCACAGCTAGCGCATTACCAGACAGAGGAAAACTGAGGAGTGTGTGAGCACGCCTGCATGTGCACACGCGTTTGTGTGTGTGTGTGTGTGTGTGAGTTTGTGTGTGAAGACCACCCAGATTGCAAAGGGGATTTTTTTCTAGCCAGTGGAGGTGAAGCAAGAATCTAAGAATAATGGAGAGATAAAAATATGATTAAAAGGGAACCAATTGGTGCCACAGAAATAAATGTGCATTGGACAGCTTTGAACACTCTGCTTTAGCAGGGGCAAAAAGATAAATAAATAAAAATCACACAGACACATTCTATATATACGCATGCAGGGGACAACATCCTGCCCTGTGTGGTGACCGTGGCAGTAGCAGTCGTGTGCGTGTCATTTAGCCATTATGTTGATGGAATGATTCCTATCGTGAGTGACCGGAGCTCACACTGTAAACATCATGTCTGCAAGAAACAGAGAGAAAACAGAAAATGTATTTGACAGAGAGCAGAAATAAGTGCATAGAAGAAAAAAGAGAACAGTGTGTGTGCGTGCTTGAGTGTGTGCTCGAGTGTGTGTACAAAGAGTGGAGGGTCCTCACAGAGAAGATATCAGCGCCAGCATCAGTGTCCTGGCTCCAGACATCTACGGTAGCACCCTGCCTCAACTACACTCCCCTCCTACCTCATTTAGGCCATTCTCCTGCCCCCCCCCCACCCCCCCCCACCTCACCTATTCATCTACAGAACAGGTGTTGGTCTGCTCACGCAGTGCAAATGTGTGATCCCTGTGCAGTGATTGATTGAAAAAACCTAGCAATGGCTACACCTTCGGGCGGCGGAATAAGAACAGCACAGGGTGTGTACTCAGATGGTGTCACTTCATTGTTTTTCTTCAAGGTGTTAATGTGCATGTCAGTTGGGGAGGAGCTGTTTAGACTACAAGCCAAACAGCTGTCAATGGTGATCAGAGAGTTGTACAGAGGAAGAAATCAACTGCACCATAGTTTCCTTCTTTTCATGCTCTTCATCCTTCATTAACTCCTTTGTCCTCTCCTCAACTCAAACCCTCAAAGTGTTAACTCAGCGCTCTCCTACAGTAGATTCCCTGGAGCTCATGCAACGAACACTGGCTGAAAAAAAGCCACTTCCGATTGCTAAGTGATATTTATGCCAGAAGGGTGAAGGAACTGCACTGGTTTGTGGTTTCCTGAGAACGACCTGGGAGGCTTTTAAACGCTGCTCAGGGACAGACGGTAGGTAGGCAGGTACAGAAAAACAATGGAAACAATGGTAATTCCCTCAGGAACAGCAACCAAAGAAGACACAGAGGCCATAGTGTACTCTACCGCTCCACATCCTGTCCTTTAGAAAAAAGTAGAAAGCAATCATGACACAAGATCTTGAAAGGAACTAGGGTGGAGGAGGCAGAGAGCAGAAAAGCAAAGTGGTTTTTGTAGTTTATGTGTACAAGAGCCTGCACATGATGGGCTTATGGGGACTGAATTAAACTGTTTGGCCCTTGTTGGCCCACTGACTGAATATGTAAATCTGTGTTTTTCGTGTGATGGCAGTGTGACGCAAGTATGACACGGGGCGCTAGGAATGTTCTCCCTGTGATGTGCGGTCGTGGGGTGAAGGCCTGCTTCTGACTGAGAGAATTCAGATTGGCTGCATGGCCCAGATTCCTATTCTTTCCAGCTCAGGGAATCCATGGGAATATTTGTTTGTGTGCATGTGCACGTGTGTGTGTGTGTGTGTGTGTGTGTGTGTGTGTGTGTGTGTTTGCGTGAGCGTCTGTCTGTACTGTATGTGCATGAAACTGTGCAAGTGCACGTGTGTGTGTGTGTGTGTGTGTGTGTGTGTGTGTGTGTTTGCATGAGCGTCTGTCTGTACTGTATGTGCATGAAACTGTGCAAGTGCACGTGTGTGTGTGTGTGTGTGTGTGTGTGTTTGCATGAGCGTCTGTCTGTACTGTATGTGCATGAAACTGTGCAAGTGCACTAGCCCTCTCTTTTCCACTACAGAGAAGGCATTGTCCTGTCCTGGGACGGGGCACGCCGAATGTCACCAACTGTCCAAGTGCATGTCCATGCATATGTGGATCTATGTGTCTGAATGTGGCATATGTGCATTTGATGAGACATTTTGAAACTGTTTATTGCCTAAAAATACAAGAATTTCAAACAGGATTTTATACTTCTGCAAGAAGATGCAGTTACAACAGCTCAGGAAAGGCCCACTTTTTAGATGAGCCTATCACAAACTACAAATGTAATGGCTATTTGAAGAAGCAAAAACTGTGTTTTTCTGATTAAAACATCTAAGATAACCTGATTATGTCCTAGAGTAAAAAATGCTCAGATGGATTGTGCAGAAAGTTGGATTTAATTTTATTTTTTACAGTTTTCTTTTTTAAATTTTAAACCCCCATAAAAAAAGTTTGTAACTTTGTTTTTTTATTTAATAGGAAACTAAAATAATAGATCCTGTGATGAGACATGGGGGAGAATGTTTACATGAGTGATGACAGCAGAGTGTGCATGACATATCTCTCAAAGTCTGTCTGCCTATCTTTGTGATCGTTGGCCAGACCTGCAGAGCAAAGTGGCTCATGTGGGGCTGGCAGTGTGCAGGTGATGACTAGTAAGAGCTAATGATACTTAATGCCCTTTCAAACAACACACACACACATACACACACACACACACACTTGCACGTACTCACAAGACCCTCCACCCACATAGTAAGCAGGTCTGGCCCGGATCTGGTATCAAGCCGGCACTGCTGGTTGACTTCTGGCATGATAAGACGTATGTCAACCAGATATGGGCCAGGCCTGGCAATGATGCCACTGTTCATGCAATGGCATACCACATCTGGCCCGATTGTGGTTTGGGTTATGTGGCCTAGGCCCATAGAAAACAGGACTGGCCCGGATCTGGCATCAAGCTGGCGCTTCTGACTGACCGGTGTAATGGCAGAGTGTATGTCAACCAGATGTGTGCCAGGTCTGGCAATGACACCACTATTTATGTGATGGCATGCCACATCTGGCCCAATTAAGGTTTGGTGTATGTGGCCTGGGCCCATAGAAAACAGGTCTTCCCTGGATCTGGCATCAAGCTAGCACTGCTGACAGACTGGTGTCATGGCAGGGTGTATGTCAACCAGATGTGGGCCAGGTCTGGCAATGATGGCAGTATTTATGTTTTTATTTTCCTATTTTAGTTAGAAGACCCAAATGCCATGTTGTGATACTATACTGCTGTGGTAGCCAACGTTTCAAATGCAGATTTGACATGTTTGTGAGTGCACACTTTATCCAAAACCTAGTGACGGTTTACTCATCATTACCAGCGGGTGGCTGTAGCTCAGGAGGTAGAGCAGGTCACCTATTGATTGGAAGGTTAGTGGTTCGATCCCTGGCTCCTCCAGTTTGCCAGTCTGTGTATGAATGTAGTTAGGAAGCACTTGGTGTAGAGAAAGTGTGTGATTGGGTGAATGCGGCATGTTGGATAGAGCACTTTGAGTAATCCGGGAGAGAAGAAAAGCGCTATATAAGAATCAGTCCATTCACAATCTGAACAGTTTCGTCATGTTACTTTGGCACTATTATGTTCCGGCACATGTTATTACATGGCTTGATTAAGCTGACATCTAGGGCCAGCACAGGGCCAGCAGTGTGCTTGAAACTGGTCCGTGGCTGCACACAACTTACACATGGCCCACATACCGTAAAGAATGACGGCCCTTTGGTGGCCCAGATCAGGTTGGCCAGAGGTGGCCCACATGTGGGCCAGCACAGGACCACCAGTGTGTTTGCAACTGGCCCATGTGTGAGCCATCTCTAGCAAACCAGATCTGTGCCACCAAAGAGCCGTCATTCTTTGCGGTATGTGGGCCATGTGTAAGCACATTGTGTGGGCCAGATCGGGGCCATAACAATTCTGCTATGTGGGCATTGCACACAAGGAAACACACAGGCAGCAATAGTGGCGCACACGCACATACTCACTTAATGATGGTTAATGCATCAAAGAATCTCACAGAGCAGAGATGTCACTACAGTGCTAGTTGGGATAAGGTTGAATGGTAGACTGGAGTATTAACTAAAGGGAACAAAGCAGCTTTTACAGACACATGTAAATGTGCGCACACACACACAGACGCTCACAAACACAAATACAGTAGCATAGCCAAAGGGGGATATTGCACAAGAATGTACAAGAAATTAAAGCAGGGATGTAGAAAACAGAAGTTTGAGAGATTAATGATGGGGGGGGATAAAGAACGACGAAATCTTTTCTCAGGACGTCTAATATTTGAGGGTTAGTTTGACTGATCTGAATGCAGAAACAGCAGTGAGCTCAGCAGGATTGCATAATTATTGGTAAGACTACATCATTATTCTTCCTAAGCCTGGACTTCACAGGTGAATTTTCCATCTGCTGTGAAGAGGGGAGGGGGGAATTCTGTCAGGCTTACTCAAGTCTCGATTACATATCTGAGAAGGAGCAAAAGAGGAAATCTGGACTTTTTACATGAATGGCAAGACGCCAAACTAAATCTCTTTAAACCAACAGCAGCCACATGTCTTCAGCAGTGTGGGGTAAGATTTCATCACGCGCTGATCTAAGTTGAGTTCTAGATGTTATCCGTGGGTACTCTTTAATATATGGAGCAGATGACCTGATCGTGGATCTGTGAGCGCTTTTTGGGCCAGCAGTGGATTTGAGCAGCCTTCTAACTAGATCCAGTGTCCTCCTGTTTCTGCCATTCAACCAAATGAAGTCATAATAGAGCCTGACACTAATACTCATCGGGTTTCATTTACTGTTGTGTCCACTGCTGCGAATCTGCCTTGAATCAGAATGCAGAAGGGGGGGAGGACACCTCTGTAAGAGATACCCATTCAGGAAGCGATAAAATTTGCTACCCTTTTCCACACGTTTACTATTTTTTTAAAGAGTTCATTGGCATGCTATTAACTTTTAATGCTGCAAAAACTCATAGCTTTGATTAAAAAAAGTACATCATGTGACAAACACGCATGAAAACTAGACAAAATATACATGTCAAAACAACACATTAGTGGAGTGGGGGGGGGGGGGGGGGCTGTGAATGCCTTCCTGCCTTCCAAAGCTTTGGCCTACACAACAGCTGCCTGTCATTCCTGTCCACATGTTGGAGGCAGTTGTATGTTGTGTAGCGCCGACTGTTCCAACACTTCCTGTTCCATTACTGAAGTGCTTGACCTTACACCCCCCCCCCCCCGCCCCCAATCTCATGACAGGGTGTGTGTGTGTGTGAGGGCAGGCAGCGCACATGAAGTGTGTATGCGCACGTGTTTATGTGCGTGTGCAGTATACCAGGGGTTGAATGAAGTCCCAGAGGGCACGAGTATGTTTCCCATGACATGGCCTCAGACTAAACAGCTACTCTCTCCACCCAGACATCCGCCTGTCATTCTCCTCTTAACCGCAGCAAGCAGAAAAGAGCACAACACACTGAAGCATCTCCCTTTTCTGTTTCATTATCTCCTCTTTTCTCTTCATCCCTCCTTCTCTGTTTCTCTGCACTTTTGTTGCAGAGTCCTCCCCATGGCCCTCCTCATCCAGGTGAAAAACTTCTCCTCGCCCTCTTGCTCTTTGTCCCCCGTGAATGAGAGAATAAGAGAGGGAAAGATAAAAAGAGAGTGCCTTCGGACACAAAGGGCAGTGTACCCCTCCCAGGAAGTCTGGGAGAGAGGGAGAAAAAACACATCTTTAGAGAAAGGAGGAGGGGAGGACAGCATTGTGCCCTCCTTCCTGACTCTTGGGTGTGTGTGTGTGGTGTGTGTGTGTGTGTGTGTGTGTGTGTGTGTGTGTGTGTATGTGTGTGTGTGTGTGTGTGTGTGCAACCTCATGTGTGACCGGGAGAGAAACTGAATGCCAAAGCAGTCAGTCTATTCAGACAGAAAAAAAGCAAACACACTTAGACCTCACCCTTGCATACAATACACACATGCACACACACTCACACACTAATGCACACAACTATTTAGACCCTCTTTAAGGCGGCGCCCAAGCACTGACTACCAGTTGCATTGTGTGGAATAAAAGATCCTCTTTCATCGTGCCTTAACTGTTTCAAAGAACTAAGCGGAGAGGATCAGACTGAATCTAACTGAAGACATTACAGTTCTAATCGCTGTGAAAGACAGCCAAGGTGTGGCTCAAGCAGCCCTAATGCACAACTCCTGCCCTCAGGGCAGAACTCTAGGTTGTTGATTTCCACTAAGGTTCTGTTACTCTAATGTTCCTCACATATAAGCCACCTTCAAAGGTGCAGCGCTTACTGCCATTATTGGCTGTTTGTTTGCTAAGAACTTCCACCTGAGCGAGGGAGATTGGGATTGGCAGGGAGGCAAAAAAGAAAGAGAGACAGACTAGAAAAGGAAGCGAGAGCGAAACAAACACCACAGAGTGTAAGTTGGTAAAATGTATTTATAAAGCACGGTTCACAGATAAAAATCACAAAGTGCTTCACAATAAAACAAGAGGCAAAACTATATGAAAACAACGTAAAACAATCAAATACAACGTAAAACAAGAAACTAATTAAAAGCTTGACTTCAGCCGCTTTTTAAGAGTCGGTGGACTCTGTAAAGTGCAAAGAGATTTACACAACCTTGGTGCCACTGCCTGAATAACCTGATCCCCACGAGTTTTGAACTGAGCACATGGGACCAGTAGCGACCTCTGACCTGAAGAACCAAGAGCTCAGGAAGAAGAATGAGGTTTCAGCAGGTCAGCGATATCCTGGGGAACTTTACCATGTAGGGTCATAAAAGTTAAAAATACATTTTAAAGTGAAACCTAAAATTTCCTGGCAACCATTGAAGAGAAGGCAAAACTGGAGTGAAATGCGATCTTCTGTTGCTGCAGCCTGAAGGCGATCCAAAGCTGCTTTGTTGTAACAAGTAAAAAGACTGTTACAATGATTCAAACGGGAAGAGATGAAAGCACAAATAATGATGGTGTGGCTCTGATTAAACTGATTTTTTGGGAGGTGAAAGATCTCTCAATATTTTGTATGCAATTGTAAGGTTTAGTAGCAGCAGCATACCACAAGTCTTTTCATACAGGTTTCCCTTTCTTTTTTTTGTTTGAGGTTGGGGCGGGGGGAGCTATGGCCTCAATGTGAAATGCATCATATCATATCACCCCCCTGCTTACGCTCTCTTTCTCTCACTGACACATTTTAGCAATGTTTCCAGAAACAGGCACCTGACTACTGATCATATCTGCCCTGGTCTCAGGGTATATTCAGTCACCAGGGTGGTCCATCACCCTCCTCACAAAAACAGCAACAACAAAAAACCCACACCTGGAGTATGTGTGAGTGCCTGTGGCTGTAGCGTGGGTGTCTATGTTCCTAAAAATAAACAACGGCATTTTCATATGATGTGGCGAGTTGTTTTGCTGCGCTAAATCACCAGCTTTTTGTCAGAAATGCATCCAGTTTGAAATTGGTTACAGTGGGGCTAGGGGCACATTCACACCCCCCCACACACGCCGCCTTTGATCACAGAGCCGATAACATACTTCAGTAGTTCTGTTGACGGGGAAGTGGAAATATGATAAATCACATTATTCTAGCTACAGGACAGTGTAACCTCATGCTCGAGTTGAAATCTGAAACAGCGATGGGGAGAGAAAGAGCGAGTGTGAGGGATAGAGCAGCATAAGAGAGAAAGAGAGAGTGAGGGAGGGACTGAAAAGGCCACGGCCGATGAATGGAAATGTACCCCTGCTTCTTCATGCTTCCGTTCCTCCCTTAAGACATGCGACTTGCCATGGTTACTCTATCAATCACTGCACAAAGCAGTCAGATAGTGCTTTACCTTTCTTCCGATGCCAATTCCTCCTCCCTTACAGTCACACACAGACGAGCCTACACGTACACACATCAGTCGGAGAACATTGTGTGTCTGCAAACTGCGGAACGATGGAGAAATAGAAATGGAAAATGTATCCGTTTCTTTTCCCTTCTCAGTTCCACACGTTACCGTGCTTAAACACGCAAAAATGCACACATCTGTGCACATGAAGATCCACGTCTGTTCCGTTCCCACCCCGGGGGAAGACAGGAAGAGCTCACAGGCTTTGTCAGAGAAAAAGGAGATAAAAAGAAATGTTATGGGTGTGTTTGCGGATGAGCGCCGGATGAGCGCGCGTCTCCGCGCGTCCGCTTTCCTGCATGCGTCCCAGCGCCGCTGAGGAATCTTTAGTTCGTCAGTCAGCAACAGGAGTTCTAAGGAAAGGCAATGGCCTGTGCGCCTCTGTCAGCTGAAAGATGTGTTTTCCTGCGAGCAATATCAGGCTGTTTCTCTGACGCCGTGATGGCCAAGATAGGGCAGAACGTTTCCCTGCTGAATACTCACATGAAAAATGAAGAAAAGAAACCTCCACGCTATCCCCCCCAACACACACACACACTCACAGCAATCCCTTTCCAGGTCCCAGCAGAGTCCATGTATGATGTGGTGAAAGTGCAACCAGGGCCTGCACCCACCACATGTGCAGGCTGAATGGGAAACAATAGGGGTGTGAAAATGAGCGACAGACATCTCACCACACACACCGCAGCCACCTATAAATGGAAATAATATTGTCCTGCGCACATAGATACTGATACACAGACTTCTCCCTCTCTTTCACAGAGCACACACACGCACACACACACATTAGAGATGCCAGTAAAACGGGGACAGTTCTAATTGTGAAACTCCCACAGCCTGCAAAATCTTCTGAGCGCTGTCTTTCTCATTACTTTTGCGGCCGTTTACTTGCGCTGAAAATATCTGCACGTCACAGCGCCAGCCGACACAATGCACATGTGGTAGTCATCAATCATAATTATCATGGTTTAAAAAAGCCACAGCTGTTATTTGATTTTAAAAACAAGCCATAGCACAGTGCCTTCCAACGATACGTCAAGTTGTCAGCGGAGGCCTTGGCCTGCACTGCAGAAACGTCTCTCTCTCGCTCTTTCTCCGGCTTCCCAAACGAGCTTGTTGGAGAGCGCAGGCGAGCCGAGCTGCATTCAACCTTTTCCCCATGACTCACCGGTGTGTGTGTCTTTATTTTTAAACATTTTCTCTCTCCGTTGCTGTGTGTTTATTCTGTCTGAGCGAGGCCGCTGTTATGGACTTCACACAACGTTTGTTTATGGCTTCTTTAATCAGGACCAGATAACGGAGAGTTGTCTCCATCTGTGGGCGCATCCCCAGAAGCTGGGTGTGTATGTCTGCGTGTTGCTCCCCTTTAACAATCCCTCCACAGTGTCCCAATAAATATTCTCCCTCTGCAGAAAATTAGCGCCCAGAAGATGAATCGGATTAAAGTGTGCACGTGTCTTGTTCACGCGCCCCCTCCCCTGCGCTTCCTGTGTCATACGTGATGTCACCCAGTCTTGATTACTGCGTTACTGCTTGCTTGCTGCGTCATCTCCATGGCAACTTTGTTGTCACTTATATTGACCTCAGACTCTAATCAAGCAGTAATGTATTATAGTTGTATTTATTTCAGAATTATTGAGCAGATACTGTGCCAAAGATGGAAACTGTTGGCTTTTCTGAAATACCCTGAAAAGCTAAAGTCTGACATTGAAATTTGGCATATTTGGAAAACACTGATAGGAAAATGAACTTTTAAAAATGTTTCCTGACAAAACGATCAACAGTTTAGCTGTAGACCAGTGGAAACGATCTTTTATTGTGTCAAGCTAAACATCACCTATATGCCACGTCTCTGAGGTATGGATCTCTCACTTCTCCTTATCACTCAGATTCTCAGTCACTCTTTTAGTGGCGTATCTCAACTCTGAGTCCCCTTCTTTGCGCAGCAGCCACGCACAAACAAAAACACAAGACTAACAAAAGCATATGTTCATGACGGGAAATGAACATGACTGAAAAGTTTGAGTGAGGGAGCAAAAGTTGTCTCAAAATTCTTGCATGTCTTTTGCACAACGGTCAGCCTGTCGGTGCAAAATTCCTTCATTTTCAACATCTTTGAAGTTTTTTTGCGTAGTGGATATTTAGAACTCCTTCTCTGCAACATTTTAATGACTCTTACACCTAAGCTTTGACTAAACTATTCTCTAACCCTTCTTTTCTTGGTTTGTATTTTTTTGGGTGGGTTTGCTGTCGGGCTTAGGATTACTAACCTTTTCACAAACCTTCTTCCAGTTCACTTTTCAAGAACTGTTTATATGACTTATAGCTAAATCAGTGATTGAAAGTTGGTTGATCCCTAAGGAAGAGCACAGCTACTCTAAGCCACAAGATTTGTAAGACCATCATCTCGCTCATCATCACAGTTGGTATGATCTGTCTTGGTCTACTGATAACACTGTGATCAAGGAGCCCAGGACTGGATTACAGACAACCTGTGTTATATTAAAACCTCACTGGCACTCACACACTGTGTTTACTGTATGCAGTAATTTGTTTGCTCATTTCTTTAGTCTGTTATTTGTTATTCTGACTTTTTTAATAAAAATTGAAGATTGAATAAGTGATCCAATAAACATGAAATGGCACCATATTTACCCCGTCCCTCCTACCACGGAGGTTATGTGACGGGTTTAGTTTGTCAGTCTGTTTATCAACAGGATTACTCAAAATGTTACGGACGGATTTGCATTTGGCTCAGCTCGTAATGATCAACTTTTGGAGTTGATCTGAAGTCTAAATCTGGATCCAGGACATGTTTGGAAGGCTAATATACTACTAAGAAACAAGAGTTCATCTTTATATCCATCTTTACAAATAGATAAGAAAAAATCTGGAAACATAGTGACATAGTGTGTCATATATATACATATTTGTGATATAGTTCTGGATCCGTGATGGGGGAAATTCTCACTCTTGCTGGAGGTATGCAGCCTTGGACTAGCCTTGTATTTACAGGTGCCCGGTTTTCATTATAAGCAAACACAGTTTAGATTACACAAACATGAATAAATATCACATTCCTCTGTAAACATTTGACAAACCATTATTGAATGTTTTCATACCCGCTTTAGCTTGAAGTCTCCTTCTTATCCTCCTTTATAGGCCGAGTGCTACCTTAGGCTATTACTTTGAGCTGTCAGTATGCATTACCAAGCATACCAAACAAGCAGTAAAACAACAACACAGGCCTTGCTCATTATTTTATAAGCATGAAAGACAAGTAACTACTAAGAGTAGGTCAGTAACATCAATGCAACAGTGAAACCAAAATATCGAAATCCCTACAGAATGTCACACTGGAAGGTCCTTGAATAACACCTTGAACACCTCTCTCTGCTGTCAGACCCCCCAAGAGTTTACATTCGTGCCTTTATTATACTTTCTTAGGAAAATATTAATTGTCAGCAGATGCTGTAGAAAAGGCTCTGCAATGATCTGACCTGTTTCATGGCACCCTGCTAACGTTGCAAGCTCATCGCTTGGTAAGAACACACCCCCTCATTACACGTGACACATGGAGCTTATGCTGTGTGTTATCCTTGACGGTGTACCAGATTTTTGTTAAACTGAATTTGACTCGTCTGCTAATTATGACAGGCTACTCAAATACCCACATTTTTTGAACCAAGCACAGTTTTTTTCCATATCTCCCTGAAGTTGGATATAGATCACGCCTGAGGACAGATCTGTCCAGCCCCCTGTCAGCTTGGCTGACTTGACAAACAAACAGGCAGTGTGTCAAAACTCCCAACTGCAAAGGGCTTCTGAGAACAGAGTTTACACTCGCTAGCCTGGTGGTCTGGCTTTATGAGCAATGTTAGTGTCATACACACACAGAGACACGCAAATTCAAGTCTCACTCCTGAAGGCTCATGCAAGACCCCAAGGGCTGTGAAAGCAAAGCAGAGGTGATGTAAAACCTTCTTGCTTTCCCCGTGCTAATCAAAGAGATGACCTTACATGACCGAGTTAAAAGGTTATATATGTTTTCTACCAGAGGCTGACACATAGGCTGTCCCCGAGTGTTAAAAAAAGATGTGAAAAAGTGTGTGTGTTTAATGTGTGTGTGTGTGTGCACGCACGAGTCTGAGCATCCTTCACCTCTCCCTCTTTCACCACAACGCAGCTGCGTCAACACTCACCCCTCAACACACCCTCTCACGTCAGAGTGTGTGTCAAAGAATCAAAGAAATGGAGTGTGCCTGTGTTAAAGCAATGAACAAAGGGGGAAGGAGGTGGTCTCAGGAGAAACCTGAGGAAGAAGAAAGAAGCCAAAAGACTGAGAACGGGAAGGAGAACGAGATAGATAGGAAGGGGGGACCGAGGGGTCAGATCTGAGAGAAAGCAGAGTGAGACATCTGGAAAAGAGAAAGAGTCACTGGGACGAGGAGGAAATTACAGCTGCCCAACAATGATTCATTGGGGAAAATTCTCCTCTGCATCTCCCTCTCCTCCCTTCAGTTCTCCAACCTCTCTACCTAACCCTGTAACCTCTCTCTGTGTACTACTCCCTGCTCGCGAGGATGGATTTCCATATGAAAAAGGCATCCGAAACATTTATAATTTTACGTCTCTGAGCGTTTTCAAAGAACATTAAAAAGGCACGCATTGACTGACTCTTTGATTTTCCCCGTTTCTCTCTCTCTCTAGGGATCTGAGCATGAACAACATCAGCGAGATCCAGCCCAGGGCCTTCCACCGACTGCACCTGCTATCAGAACTGTGAGTGCACAATCATTCAACTCACGCTCACTTAATGAACCTGCACTGTCACAACTCGTGCATGACGAGAACCAGTAATTCCTTGAACTGCTGATACCCACAGACGCCAGAGATGAGGTTGATGATTCTGGCCCGCCTCTGATCTCCCCTACCAAGAAAGTGCCTGAAGCAATATGCTAGTATATCCTGGGATGGCTGCACAAAAGGGAGAGCTGAGGCGAACCTGATATTCACTCAGAGATCAAATATATGGTCTTTAAAGCGCAGGTTCTGTGCTCGGCATCCAAGCCTCTGCTTTCTTGCCCTCCTTGAATTCGGTTCAGCTGGACAGATCAGCAGAAACAGTTCGCTCGTAGACAAGTGTCCTCGCCAAGATAAACACACACGATGGGAGACTTTTAGGATAGCCCTGGGACAACAAATAATGCAAATAGAATTAAGTATGGATTCATTGGAATATCTTTCACATACGTCTCTTGGCTGGTAATAAATACAGCTTTATTTGATCAAATGAAACTAAACAAACAATATGTTAGACTATAAGAAGTCTAAATGTTTTCGACTACCATAGCATATGCTACAGAGGAAATCTGGCCGGCGCTTTCAAGGTAAAAAAGAAGTAGTATTGGTTTCAGTCTCACAGGGCTGTTAAAAGAATACAAGGCGCAGCAAGTTTGCAAAACTTTTTTGAACACGTTCTCAGTCAACCTCGCCGATATCGGATCTGACTACTCCAACCACCCAGCAGAATTCCGTCTCCGTTTGACAAAAGCTGCCTACAGACTTGCCCTCAGGGCGTGAATGTGCGTAAGAGTGTAGTGTGTTTGAGTTCGAGGGGGCTTATGCTTGTATGTCAGCGTTCACGTGATTATTTCACCTCTGAATCCTGCAAACTTTGTGTGTGCGCATGTGTGTGTCTTCATCGGGTGTTTGGACAGTCTGCTGTTTTCTTTGCTAATTTGCGCAGCTGCAGCCTGTGAGGCATGAGCTAACGATGATGAAAGCAACAAGGTTAGCCGGGCGGCCGCTACATTTCCTTTGAGTTGCCGTCCAACTGTGTCCGAAGAGCAGAACGAAGGGAAATTATGTGGCACTTTAAAAGCCGGAATATCGAATCGACCACTTTGATTTATTGCAGCTTATTGCATTGCTGATCTGAACTTTTGCGGTTGTAAAACGTTACAGGTCAGATATTGCTGTTGGCGTAATAACGAAAACCACGCAGTTCAGGGTGGTGCTGAGCACTGAAGCTGACATTTGCCTGCATCGGGTGGGGGGAAATGGCAGGGGTGGGGGTTGAAGCGGGGCCTTGGACACAGCTCCATCTGTAGTGTTTGTCCAGGAACAACCATCCCAGTGTTTTACAGGCCCATTGATCTTGCTTCGTCTGCATAGCTATCAAGTTCTGACACTTTATGGAGACTTTTTGTTGCTTTGTAATTCTTCCAAGGAGTATGTTCCTTCCCTGAAGCCAATTTTTTTTCCAGCCCTGTGACCATTTCAGGAGATGTTCTGAGACGATCGTGACATTTCAAGGGCAGGAAAAGTGCTTTTTAAAAATATTCATCTCTGCCTGAAATGGTTTAAAGAGACAAAGCGATAACAGGTTGTGCTACACTTAGAAAGCTCAGAAAAACAAATCAACGCTCTCAACACAAACATGATTGGTTTGAGAGAGACAGCTTTTGATGTGGGTCTCGAGAACTGTTTGGTAGCAGGGAGAGGCAAGAGGCAGGCGTGTTGTGACTGGCAGAGTGATAAATTGTTTGATGTTGGGCTCTGCTTCGCCGCCCGCCCTCCCTTACTCCGTCTCCCTCCCACTGAATTCATTTTCACAGTCCCCCCCATCTTCACTTCACTGCAGGCCGTGTAGTCTCTGCCTTTGACATTTTTTCTGCTCTCACGTCACATTTTCACAAACTAAAACAAATTTGCTGATGGCAAGAGTTTCAACATTTATCCTGTGCTACGCTACAGGAAGGTGAGGGTACAGATTATCTCTATTTGAACACAAACTGTGTCATCCCACCTCTTATCTCTTTGCTCAGTTCTCACCTCTGTAGCTTCAAAGTGAATAACAGCTAATCCCTTTGAACCTAAAACGAGGTGATCAAATTAACTCACAAAGGTAGCTAATCTTACTGGGCTAACCCTTCCTTTGATTCACTGCACCATTAATATTGATAATAAGATGTGAGCACAACCATCCCTCCCTCCAGCCCTTTCCCTGCCTGTAAGTCCTTATTTCTATTGATCTCAGATCCCTCTTATTAAGCCTTCATTCAGCACTTTGATCAGTGAATTTGGGTCTTAATTTAAACACAAAAACATGCACACAACTGTCAGCTGGCTTGATGTTCCAGGTGCAGCACCCAGCCAAGACTATCTAATATAGACCAATTCAAACTTTTCCTCTTAGTGTTGCCAGAATGGTTCATGTGCTGCCCACAAACAACCACATTCAAAGGCTGACGCTCCACGTGTCTGCATTTTACTCCCTCAATTTCAGAGGTTAATGGCAGGTTAAGTGGTTGACCTCGATGTCAAGTCAAAGGTCATGTGCTCACATTTCTTTTGACGGGCCAAGGTTGTAAAACATGCGCGTACTAAGCACTTACATAAAACACCCACGCACAATTCGCCCTCTCGCTGATAAGACCCGTTTATCTCCTCTGTCTCCCCTTTCATCATCAACTCCTATCACCTACCCTGGTCCTGCTACCACTATGACTATCACTACCCGAGATAGTGTGCCAAAATATGATGCCGTCTTTGTTCCCGAGGTCTTTAATCTGTCGTCTTGTTTATTATTTTGAGGCAATAGAACGAGATGATACATAGAACAATCAGCGGTGGATGTGCTTCAGCGAATCCCTCTCTGATCGGCCCAAATAGGAGGGTGGTCTCACCTCTGTTACCAGCAACACCCGTCTCCACTGCGCCGGCTACACTGGCTTCTGCTATGTTACCTATGAATCATTTTATAGTTGAGGTGGAATTTTTATCTGTGCAGCACAGAGGCCAAGAGCAATTGTAACAATCCTCAAATCAAATTAAAAGAACGAAAGAAGAAAGAAGAAACAGTTGGAGCCGCGGTTTGACATGAGCAAGGCGCCTTTCATTAGACGGAGATTGATGTGGAACGACTAGGAGGCAAAGTGTGGAACATTCACTCAAACGTACGATCATTTACACACACATAAATACACACTCTGATTTAATGGAAACAGTTGGTCAGCAGCTACTGCCGATGTTCTGCTGATGTCTATCAGGAACGTCTGAGCATTTCTTTCCCTTTTCAGCATCCATCCTCGCCATCGACGTAATTATTCATTTGATAAATGACGTCGGCAAGAAAAACACGATTCTGCTTTATTGCTGTGTTGGCTACAGTTGAATAGAGAATGGCTGCACTGGCAGTGGGACGTGCACAAAATACCCTAACTACAGTGTTTGTTTTCTAAAATGTAGAATCGCTGGCATCCGTCATCGTCCACATTGAAAAATCACTTATTTCTCTTGCTGCTGCATCAAAGCCTTTCAATGCATACATATATAATTAAGTATACTATATATTAAAGACTAGCCAAAACAAGGCACTGAAGGCGTTTTTATTTCAGAAACTTAAATGCATCTCTGGAAATCGACCTAAAAATATCCCTGTTGACCAGATTGTGCATCTGCGGAAACTCAGAATGGTATTTATTGTCCCTGGAGAGACATTAAAATTCAATCAAGGGGAAACTGAACCAGTTTTTCTTGAAATTACGGATAAATATTGGGAGTGTCATTGAGTTGAATGCTCAAAGAAATAACTGTCTGTCATACGTCTGTCATTTTTGGGAAATCTATATTGAGATTTCATACGGCACTGTTTATGTCTATGTGAATAAGTTTTGACTGTGGTTTGACTAAATGGCACCACAATAGCTTGGATAGTGATCGGCTCGCTTTGTGTTCTAGCGAGCCGATGTGTGTGTTTCTGTTGATAAATACGAGATCTGTAAAAGTTATAAACTGAGCCGAGTGTGAGATTTGGCAGGCGTGGGTGGAGCTGTGTGGTTTGCCACTGCACAGTAATACAACACAGACATGTTGACATGAGCGTCAGATGTCAGAGGGAGTTTGACGGGAGCCCTCGACCATTTACCATCTGGATGCTAGTGACTTGGGAAGGCAGACAGCACACTCTATCAATAATTTAGCATCCTGGCACTGTTGGTACAGCTTTTCCAGAAGCAGGCTGCTTAGCATTAAGCTGAAATGTCAGGCAAACATCACCTGTAGAGCAATTGTGTGAGGTGGAGGAGGGCTCCAATGAGTAACATATAACGTCTTGTGTGTGTGTTTAATAAAAGTGGGTGGTCTTGAGTTGTGAAGCCCAAATCTGTGTTTAAACTGCGCTTCCAGCTTGTGACCTTGAGAGTTATTCTGCTGGACTGAATGTTATTTATTTGGACATCTTATACACACACTCACAAATGACCATTAGGTGCTGTGTTTGATAAACAAACTGATTGGATTGCTTGTGTGAATGCGTGTGGTTTCTCTCCCCGCTGTCCTCGAGGCCCCTTTAGAATAGGCCGATTTACCCTCAAGGACATGGAAATTAGCGCACGCAATGTCTCGCTGCACACATGTGTTTGTGCGCACACATATAGTATACACCTTACTATACAAACACGCACATAAACACACTCACATCCACACATATACTTATGCGGTGCACTTGTTGACCCAGTCTCATTCAATTCAGTCTTTACTCACTCATCGGCGCTCCCAGAATTGGTTAAGGTTTCAGGGTGTGCCTCGGGCCAATAGCAACCACACTGAAGGGAATAGAAAATTCTTATTTGCATACTGCCCCAACAATAACCCCAAAGCAGTCTGGGATGAAGTCACATCACAGCCTCATCCAAAAAGTATCGAATAAAATACGTAAATGAACGTAAAGAAAGCTCTTCTCTTGAGACTTGTAACTTTTTTTGTGTCTATGATTGTATTTCGATTTTTCACTTTTATAATTTTGCTTGTTTCTCTTTTAGGCGTATCTCAGGGAATCAGCTGAGGTATATCTCAGGCCTCGCCTTCCAAGGTCTACACAACCTGAAAGTTCTGTAAGTAACTTCCTCCACCCTCTCACCTATACCACAGCCCTGGTTTAATCCCCATGCCTAAACCGCCACTGTGGGTTTATCCCACTCTATCCTTTGAAAGGGAACTTGCCCTACCTCGAATGAAACACACAAGCCATGCATCATTAACTGCAGTTAAATTTTATGAGATTGGGGGAGACATGCACTGCTTGCAGCACCTTTATTTCTAAACAAGCACTGTTTCACTTGCGAGGACACACACACACACACACACACACACACACACACACACACACACACACACACACACACACACACACACACACACACACACACATACCCTTACAGGTGTATTGCAGGGACCTCCCAGTCACACCACCCACTGAGATTACAGAAAGTGACAAATAATTGACCAAGGACTCCATTCAAAGCTGTTCTCTTAACACCACACTTCTCAAACTGTGTTCATGGCCACCAACTGTTAGAGCTGCTGCAAAGTATTAAATCATAAAAAAAGTGCAAAGCAGCCACAAAACTCAGAGCACCTTTTGACTTGTGAGCGCAGGATCTAATGAGTTGCAGCCATATTTCTAGTTAGCGCAGGACAAGGATTTTAAGGAGATTTTCATGAGCTTTGCCAACCCCCTCAACTCCTTTTGGACCTTGGCTGAGAAAAGTCAGAGCGGCAGTTCCACAGAATATAAACTCAGCTAGCAAACTTGTGGTTTGTAATTTGAGGGAATCTAGAGAATTACCAGGCACACCAGTTGATCTTCTTTCACCTTGTGCCGTGAAACTCACCGAAACAGAACGAGCCAACCGCAATGAACGATAGTGGGAAATACACTGTGTCATATACACTCGACACTACAACGCAAAAGGAAAACTTTGGAGGATCTCTTTGACCTCACGGTAACTGAACTATCCATTTAATTTCTTAACATAACGGTGAAGGTCTCCCTGTGTTAGACATGAAAATACTGCTGACCTTGTCTAGGTTAACCACAAGATCCCTGCTGACTCTCACAGGCACACCACACTCGCAGAGGTTGAACAGGAATCCTCCCCATTGGGAAATTCTTTGAAACAGGAAAATATATAAAAACAGAAAAGTTATATAAATAAATGTGAAAACTATGCTATTACATGCGCTATGCTCCATCCTTCATTTACAGCTAAATAAATAAACACATGCGCAAGGAAATGTTTTAATTGTACTTCATATCATACTGGCGGGGGGGGGAAAACAAAGAAGCATTTCTCAACAGTGGAAATATGATATACGATTCCTATCACACAAGACACGAAGCATTCACAGAGACAGACTACCGTGGCACATTGACCCCCTGGGTCTATGTGACACACCGGAGGCTTTATGAGCCTGTTTAAGTGGACTTGTCACAATAAAACTGAAGAAATAGTGTGAGATAGATAGAAAAAGCAAGGGAGGGTGAGTAAAGAGAGAGGTCTATTGTTTGCTTCCCACTTCCTCCCCATTTTTGCTCCAATCTTTTGAGAATGACATCAGCAGCCCACCCAGGGAGGCTCTTTCTCTTTTGCTCTACCCTTCATTCTCTGCTTCTCTTCAAGCTTTCACTGGCCCTTTCCTTCTTGTGTCAGATTTCCCTCACTATGAAATTTTTGTCCTGCCCGTTGCACTCTCGCTCTCGCATGTGCACACACATCCAGTACGAAAACTTCATGAAGTATAGACATGATACATATAGCTGTGTAATGTGTGTGTGCCTTGTAGGATGCTACAGAACAACCAGCTGGAGAGACTTCCTGATGATGCTCCTTGGGACCTACCCAACCTCCTGTCCTTGTGAGTCTCCGTCTTATACACATTGCACTCATCTTCTCATCCAGCAGTGAATGAAACACTGGCCACCTACGCATTTCACTAATAACCACAATGCAGGTATAGGAGCACTGCTGACAAATGACAGACCATATCCAAATGGTGGCTGCAATAGTTGTGCGCTCAGTGCTGCTGTGCTGCTTAATGGAAGAAGTCACAGCCTGATTGTGTCAGTGCAGTGCATGGTAGCATCTGGAAGCCATGAGGGAAACAGCAGACACTGCAGGCCAGCGAGAGCATCTCCAATGAGCTGTGAAACAACCCCATTTTCCATCAGTTCCCCCTCTCTTCCTCCTCTACTCCTACTCCCCTGTTCTTCTCCCACCACCCACACTGCTATCCCCCTGGCTAATGAGAGTGTTTGGTGACCTAATTGTCTAATCTGCAGGGTCAGTGTATGTGTGTGTCAGTGTGCATGCGTGTGTGTGCATGTGTGGACCACCTCATCTGCAATTGCTCACCGGTACCCCACTCTTCGAACATTGCCCTCCACGTCTCCACTTTCCAAATTATTAATTCCTTGCAAATATCCATAAAGCCTTTTCCTTCATCGCAAAGACACACACACACACACACACACACACACACACACACACACACACACACACACACACACACACCAAAATTGCTGGGGTTGTAACACAGGAGGGGCGTGCATGTCTAACTCCTCTACCACCTACAACGTTTCCCCTGTCTGGTATTAAGCAGGCCTGCACCCCTTCAGTACAGTCACCCAGCCAGCACACACACACACACACACACACACACACACACACACACACACACACACACACACACACACACACACACACACACTTTGTTCTGGCAGACACATCAGTGCAGACTGCTCTTGTCTGAATTAACAAATTGCTGTCATGATGATGTCTGCGTGTCTTTGCGTACGAGCGTGTGGTCTTCACAGATCTTTTTCTTTTAGCGGATAGAAATTGTCACAAGTAATGAAAAACACACATGCACACACACTCGTGCGCACACACACACAGAGTACACAAACAGAGCCAGTGTATAGAGACGCACCTTGTCATTACAGTAATGATAAGCTGAGCACAGAAAGATTACTGGAAAGGCTTTGGAGAGTGAAGCTTGTCGGCGCCTCTCACTGACATAAAACACACCAGGTAAAAAGAAAGAGTCACATGGATTCAAATTGGTATGAATGTATTAAAGGAGGCTTTCATCCAAAATAAATCATGACTTAATCTCAAACAGTGATTCTGTTCTCAGCAGCGAGATTGATTCAAGAAATTTGCCTCTTGGAGCAGGATAATTACAGCACAGTGTGAGTGCTGTTGCTTGTGCCATCATAAGCAGACAGATGTGTTTTGGGTCCTTACCAAAGGGTTAAGTAGTGTAGCCTTATCAACACTCATGAGTTTCACAGGCAGATTTAGATCAGTGTAACCAGGTTTAGGGAAAATGGACTACATGGCAGTAAAACAGCCCCCCCCCCCCTTCACCAAAGATCCTGGTTGTATAAAATTTTGTCCACCTCCAGAATTGAACAAACAGAAGCAGTAACCCAGAGCTCCAGGATCATTTAAAGGATTTTTCTCTTTCTGCCTCTGCTTCTTACTCTGGTAATCATACGTCAGACTTTGATGTGATGGACAGGAAATGTCTGCTTTATTAGCCTTTGTGGAACATTCCTGGTTCTGTCTGGACCTTCACCAGACCTGGCAGGTCCACTCGAAAAGGAGGAATTATTATTTTACCCCGGAGAACAACCCAGAGAAAGCAGAAAGACCTTCTGTAGCTTTCATCCTGTGATTTGGTTCAGGGACAAACAATGTCCACAGTTGCAGGATACGGGGTGCACAAGGGCAAATGTTTAGCGCTGCAAAAAGAAAAAAAGAAATGTGTGCTGAAAACACATTCAGAAGTATTTACATATATGGTGCTAGGTGCCTCTGTGTGTGTGAGCATCTGCCAGTGTATGCAGTTGCTCTCCTGATGGAAACTTCCCCCAGGCAGACAAGCCCAGAGTTCAGAGTTCAAGTTCAGATTTCACTTTGAAGATGCTTTTTGTTTGGTAAAACCTCCGAGGGGGCGAGGAGAACTGGAGCGCAGGAATCAAAGAACCTCGGCAGAAGATTGATAAGGAGGGGATGTTTGAAAGATGAACAAGAATTAAGGACTGAGATGCAAAAGGGATTCAAAGCAGCTGGGGAGTGCGTCAATGAAGATATAAGAAACAAAACGAGAGTGTGAGAGAGGCCGGAGGGAGGGAAATGAATGAGTGAGTGTGACGGGCCAAAGAAAGAAGAATAGCAGGAGGAAGTGGTCTCTCTTGTCAACTCCGCCCTGAGGGGATCATTCATCATGATCGGCAGAGTGAGTGTGTGTGTGTGTGTGTGTAAATGTACACGGACGGCGTGTCCACACTCATGGCCTGTGGGTTCAGAGCACAGAGGGGAACAAAGGTTTGTTAGGTTTTTTTTTATAGTTGAAAAGATGAAAGTGCACATGTGGCAGTGTGTGAGTGTGTGTGTGTGTGTTTGCTGTCACTTCATTGGCTGTAAGAAGTCGCATTAGCGTTTGATTGGTGGAAATTTCAGAGACTAAACTGGGAAAAAGTAAAAAAGCTGAGAATGCTTCCTTCTGTCTTCTACCTTTTCCAGACACTCAGCGAGTGTCACAACAAAAAGAGCACAAATATAAAAGACTCACCACAATCATTTCCACATTTTTGCAACTGTCATTTTCTCATCTTACATTTCACACATGTCTGTGCTGGCGAAGCTTCTCGTGGCGTATTTAGCATGGGAATAAATCATAATGAGAAACTTCTAAGAAGCTGCAGTAAAGATGAAAGAAGCAGAATAAAGGACGTGTAATTCTCATAATAACCTTCCTGTAAGCCAAACCGTTTCAGTGCCGTGACACACAACCACTAATGCACACAGAAGCACAGATACGCATCCACATGAGCAAGAATACTGTACTCAGACTTGGTGATTATCTCGTTAAGCTCAGTTCCTCTCACCCTGCAGGCGTCTTGACGCGAACCTGTTGTCTGTGGTTCCGGCTGAGGCCTTCAGAGGCGTCCGCTCCCTTAGACACCTGTGGCTAGATGACAACTCCCTAACGGAGATCCCAGTGATGGCGCTTGACTCTCTGCCCTCCCTGCAGGCCATGACGCTGGCGCTCAACCAAATCACACACATCCCAGATTACGCATTTACCAACCTCTCTGCCCTTGTGGTACTGTAAGTTGCATTGTGCGTTATTTGTCCTCCGCTGAGCTGAAATAATGTTTCGACATACTGTGGCATTGTTTTTGTTTTTTTTCATGAAATTAATTTCAATTTTTTGAAAAATGTCTGTGTCGTTTTTCCAGGCATCTCCATAACAACCACATCAGGAGCATGGGCTCGAGATGTTTTGAAGGTTTAAACAGTCTGGAGACACTGTGAGTATCCAACATTCATGCATTCTCACTGAAACACACAGCCGTGCTCACACACACACACTGTTGGACAGTATTAAAAATAACAAAGGACGTTTTAACAGTCTGACACGCACGCACGCATGCATGCACGCACACTGAAGGGAATGCATTTCTTTGGCCTAAATGAGTACCTCCTTGTTTCCAAAATCACCACTGCAGGCTTTTTGATTACAAAGCATCAGCAAGTATCAACATTCATTTGCTATAGTAGTGTTTACAGCAATCACATTGCCTCAGTATAACCCAAGATATTTGAAAAACTCCCTAAATATAACCTGAAGGAGGTAACACAACCAAAAGACTCACATTATGTGCCTCACTAAAGCCCTGATTGTGTGTGAGTGTGTAGGTGTGCTTGTGTGTGTGTAAAGCTGGTTGGTGTTACTTGGAACACCTGAAAAAAAATTTGTTTTTACAAATCATATGAAACAAGTGTGCCAAAGAATAATGAAGTGTGGTGCTAAATTGTAAAGTCATAAAAATGATTAATGCCCCGATAATTTCATGAAGCGCCTGAACGTTTCTCAAAACCACAACCAACGAATGAGTGACGGGAATGTGAAGGTAAAAAAGTCGTCTTTGATTCCTTTAAAGCATCATCGCGGTGTTTTGAATGAGCAGTTGCTAGCCAGAGTTAGGGTCAAGTAAAGACTACAGGAGAGAGTTTTCGCGAGTACGTGCCGTCGCCTCAATTACTACCTCCTAACCACACACCAATATGGAAACCGCAGAAAACCGACACAGCTTCATGAAAGAGGTGGGGAGAGAAAAGAAATAGTGTCTCCTGCAAAATTCACGGTGGTCTGATGAAAACACTTTGTCTGGCATGCTGCTTAACAACCTGTTGAAGTGTTAAAAAAATAAAAAAAGCACTGCTTTCTTTTTTATGAGTGTCTGGGCACATGCACGTGCGTGCACATAAGCGAGTACTGTCTGCCTGTGCAATAATACAGCTTTACGCTCAAATTGAAAGTCATTATCAGTTCTGGGAACTGTGAGGAAACACGGCGTAAGGCGGAGGAGGAATGGTTAAGGGGATGAAGGGAAACTGGAGATTGTGAAAAAGAGGGATGGAGCTCTCTGGACCAGAATAGTGCATGTTAAAGTGTTTGGACTGTCAGCGGTGGGGGAGAGATCTATGACTCGGCGGGATAAGATGACAGGTGTCATTGACGTGGGGATCGCACTGGTATGATGGGTTAATCTCTCACAGCGGCTTTGCTTATGAGAAATACGAGAGACCATCTGTATCGCCGCCACCCTCCCCAACCCCTAGTGTGTATTATAAAATCATTACTACGAGGAGCCGTCCAGAGGCCTGCAGGAAAATGCAACAGCATAAGCAAACAAGACAGAACAGACACCGGCAGACAAACATTTCACAACATTTGCTGGAAATACATACATATATCTCTCAAAGTTCTTCATCAAAGGTATTTGGCTACTTGAACAGAATAAAAACAAATCCAGTTGAATAGGACTTTAGGATATCCTTTGATCTTGATGGCTGGAAATCTTCAAAGGAGGGTCTTAAGTGCACACATGCCCTGGCATACATTTTAATACACCAAAGTACATACTCGTATACATGCAGTCACATGTACACTACATTTCTCCCATGCACAGAAGGGCTCTAATGTGCATACTTGTGTAAAGAATGGAAATACAGTCTAGGAACTGTGTCAGGTGTTTATCTTATTGAGTGTGAAAAACTGATGAGACAAAATCCTGAATAATCAAGACGGAGCAGTAAAAGGTCAAGGGTCACACCCAAATCGCAAACGACACTTCGCCAATGTTTGATACACTAATAGTCTGATATGCATCAAAGTGAAAGCACAGTTTTAAAGAATATAAAAATGCTTTGGGTAATTTAGGGATCTACTTCATCGCATAGTTAGGCCATTAATCTACTCTCAATCTGACACATGCCGCGGAGATGGTGGAGAACCAAGATAAGGTCTGCAAACTTGTTTGTGAGATCGATTGCTGGAATGTTAGATAATGGTCACATCTTTTCTCCATCTCACCAACACATTTTTCATACAGGTACATCTTAGAATTAGCGACAGAATTGGTTGAATTTTTTTACTCCCTAAGAAAGAGGTAATGGCGCTCAATTCAGTTCAGTTTTATCTACATGGTGCCAACTCACAATGAGAGTCACCTCAAGGTGCTTTATACCAGCGGTCCCCAACCCCCGGGCCTCGGACCGGTACCGGTCCGTGAGTCGTTTGGTACCGGGCCACGAGAGTAGAGGCTCAGGTGTGAAATGTCTGGTTTTCAGGGTTTTTATCGGTGTTCAGCGTTATTTTGTTATCGTTTTTATCGTTAACTCGGTGTTCCTGGGTCTTTTCAGGTGTGTTATGAATAAATCTTCTTTTTTTCGGTACCGGTACTAGTTTTATTTTGTTGTATTTATCTGCGACACCTTAAAGGCCGGTCCGTGAAAATAATGTCGAGCATAAACCGGTCCGTGGCGCAAAAAAGGTTGGGGACCGCTGCTTTATACTGTAGAAAAAAGAAAACCCCAACAATCTGACAACCCGTATGAGCAAACACTTGGTGACAGCAGGAAGGAAAAACTCCCTTTCAACAGGAAATACCACGCTCAGGGAGGGGCAGTCTTCTTCCAAGAGTAGTTTGGGTGAGAGGAAAGAGAAGAAAGCAGCGAGAAACAGAGTTTAGAGAGGAGTGAAGAAGAAACAGCGTGTTAGGTGAAGCCCTACCCACCACCAGTCTAAGGCTACATAACCAAAGGATAGTTCAGGGCCCTAAAATCTTCTATCAGCGACACACACACACACACACTCGTGCAACATTTCTCACATAAACATATAAGACCACATGATGGATGGATGGTCTCCATCATGACTGGGACTGCATGTGTTAACATGCTGCTTTATAATGACTGTTTCTCTTACTGGTTCTCTCACAGGGATTTAAACTACAATGATCTGCAGGAGTTCCCTGTGGCCATCAGGACACTGAGCAAACTTCAGGAACTGTGAGTACACACACACGCAAACACGAAAAACACACCTGCCCGACATGACTATCGTGGTTGCGTTATCCCGAGTAATCCCGTTAAGTGATTTTAATGTGGCACTCGGATACAATCTCTCTCACCCCAAGCAGGTGCTGGCTACACACCCACGCAGCCGCTCGCCTGCACGTACACACAGGCGCACATGCACACACACAAGCCGTGTTTTCCCTCCGCTTCAGCAGATGTTCTGCAGCGCGCCTATGTGTCACAGATACAGCGTATGTGTGCGTGTCTACATCTCATGTATCCAAAAATGCTTTTCAGCTGTGCAAAGGCAGGTGCAAGATGAGAACATGTGACTTCTCAATCGCAAACACACTCTGTCCCTCCTCCAAACACAAACATGCACACACAGACTCCAAAATAAATAATAACAATGATTATTAAGATCATCAGAAACATATTTACAGAGAACCTGACTAACATTGTCTTTTTTTATATTTGCAGGGGTTTCCATAACAACAATATCAAAGCCATCCCTGAGAGGGCCTTTGTGGGAAACCCTCAGCTCCAAACCATGTGAGCTTCAATGCTGCTATCTGCACAGACAGACTCACAACTGAGACTTCATCACCATCAGCCATTTACAAAAACAAATTATTCTCCGGGGCGTGACGTGGTTGTCTCTTTCCTCTCTTTTTGTTGCAGTCATTTCTATGAAAACCCCATCCAGTTTGTGGGAAAATCCGCTTTCCAGTTCTTACCTAAGCTGCACACGCTGTAAGTATGCGGTCAGCAGGAACCATTCCAGTGAGTTAGCCCAAACACTGTGTAAATCATCTTCTGTCCTTTGCAGTGAGGGTTGAGTGGACATGTGTAATGGCCTACTGAATGATGTTGTGTTAGCGTATTGCTGTGCTGTGTGCTGATGTGGTAAGAGAGAGTGTGTTGTAAGAACATGTTGAATGGTGTGACTTATGATGTCTAGTGAGACAGCCAAAGCAGCCTGTGTTGATGTTGGAGAAAAAGTTTGATGGATGAAATGAGCTGTTAGACAAGGTCTGTGTACACGCGCGAGTGTGTGAGTGTGTGTGTGTGTGTGTGTGTGTGTGTGTGTGTCTGTGAGTGAAAAGAAAGGGGGAGTGAGAGAAACAAAGACAGTCGTCTGACACTTTTTTCCTTCTTTGACTGTAGCTCCCTTAACGGGGCAACCCAGATTCGAGAGTTTCCCGATCTGAAAGGAACCACCAGCCTGGAAATTTTGTGAGTCTTTGTACCCTTTGCACCTACCCGTCCCTCCCACCCACACAGACACACACAAACACGCACCACTGCCACCACAAACCCACAATATATAATTTCACCAAGCGAGCCTTTAAAATGTACAGTAAAAAAAAATGTTGATGTTTAGATGTATTTATTTATTTAGACTTTAATTAGATTTGTGCTGTATGTCTGATTATTAATGTATTTTATGTATTTCTGTTTTATATTACTGTGAAGCACTTTGTGGTTTTTAATATATAAATAAATTGATTTTATTTGATTTGATGCTCAGGACAAAATGACAAATCAGACTCCACATACAAGAGAGACAAAGAGCCAAGAAAGATAAGACCGGGCAGGAAAGAAACTGAAGGAAATAGATGGAAATGTGTGTGTTCAGACTTTAGGGGAAGCGGGGAATGAAGAGGAGAGTCAGGGAAGAGTAGGCAGTTATGTCAGCCATTGACAGGTTTGGCGAACCTACACAGCTGCCTGTCTCACCAAGTTACACTCGCTGGACTGGAGGATCCTTTCGCTTGCTCGCACTTCAACAATGATCAGAAGATCCTCTTCTTTTTTCCTTCCCCTACAGAACGCTGACTCGGGCTGGTCTCTCAGCTCTGCCTCTGGATCTGTGTGAGCAGCTGCCTCGCCTCAGAGTGCTGTGAGTAGATACACACCAAGGGGAAAAGTTAGAGGTACAAAATCTGATACACACAACTCAATTGCGGAGACTTGTCCCCCCCCCAAAGAAAGCATGAACTTGCACAATCACATCTCTGTGAAATCCAATCAATACAGAAAATTATTGTCCTGCCGTGTTGCCTTCCTCACAGAGCTGACCATAATTTCCCACACCATAAACCCACAGCTGGTCACTGTGTACTGTGTTTGTGTTGCAGGGAGCTTTCTTACAACCAGATAGAGGATCTGCCCAGCTTTTACCACTGCTCTGCACTGCAAGAGATGTGAGTTTTTCAACCCCCTAGACAGTCACACACTTACTGTATCAAAGGCAGCAGTTTTCTCAGTTTACCTCTGCACATAGTGCTTTGGTTACATATAATATATCATTTTCCTAACAGAGGGTTGCAGCACAATCAAATCAGAAGGCTCGAGTCAAGCACCTTCCAGCAGCTCACCTCTCTAAGAGCACTGTGAGTCAACTTTACTTTGTCTTAGTCACAAGTTGCACGCGATATATTTAGAAATTTGTGTTTTTTATAAATAACCATCACCGTCGGGTAAGGATAGTGAACTGAAAATATGCAGACTGGTGAAAAATCAAAGGAGAGAAAAACAAAAAATAGTCCCTCATTATGCTCATGATGATGGTGCTCAGGAGCACTATCTAAAGGGCCCACGTCAGTCCAAAATCTCTTATTTTGTTTGAGATATGGTTACCATGAACATGATACATATCATTTTCATAATACTCTAACTGCTCAGTGACCTTTTGTACCCAAGAGACATGGGCATTAGTAAAGATTACAACCTTGAAGATAGGATGATTTCATCACATATCTCCCAGGACAACTGTGTTGATGTCCTGTGCCCATTCCCAAAACACGTGGACCCAAACAGGAACACCATATTTCAGAGACATGGTTGTATCCTGAACTGAAATCTTTGGGAGAATTCTGCAACAGCAAAGATTGTAGACGTGTAACTTCCAGCTGGCAAAGTCAGCAAAACATATATAAATTATATAATAGTACCAGAAAAATTTCCCTCTCACATATCTGCTGAGATGCAAGACGTGCTTCTTGGACTCCAAAACCTTCCCAGCAAATGCCCTGAGCACCAGATGTCCTCGCTATGAGTGTTGGAGTTCTAGGTTGTTCTTTTAATTTGTCACCCATCTGTATATGTTATTAATAACCGGATAGCAGGAGATGACAAAACAATGAAACTAAATTTGATGTACCATTGAGGTTTTTTCTTGTGAAATAACACATAGTTTGAACTTTGTTTCTCTAATCATGTTTAACTGAAACAATATGTAGAAGTCAAATCATCTGTGCTATAATGAGGTTTCACAACATGACCCAAGGACTCTGATGCCAAAACGAAGGAAATCATCGGTTGTTGGATTAAACAAGACTGTAGGATTGTGACCTATTACTGACATCTAGTGGTGATACACAGCATTGCCAAGTGTGCGCCGTCATTCCAGGCACTTTCACATCATTGTGATTCTTTTTGTTGCTGTTGTCAGTGACCTGAGCTGGAATATGATCGAGAGGATCCACCCAGATGCCTTTGCTTCGCTTCACTCTTTGGTTAAACTGTGAGTAAACTCACTAAGACTCTTCCACCTTTCATCTTGTTCTCCCCTCCTTCTGAGAAAAGCATAAAGAATATATGCATCTCAGAGTGTTGCACTTGCACAAACACTCCATACTTGGCTGCGTGCTCCACTGAAAACCTGTGGACTTTTGGCAGAGTTTGCAGCGAACATTAAAATCCATTTATTGTTTGAAAAAAAATATCTCTGCATGGCAAGAAGCCTCAGCTCAAGTCATGCCAATATAAAATTACTTCATTGTGTGAAGACTGGTTGAAGTTTGCGTGGCTAAACAAGCAGATAATACGTTTGACAGAAAGTATTATGTGGAGCCAGTCTGATAGAGTCCTGTCTACACAGCTTAATGAATCTAGGAGACAAGGACATTTTATCAAGGACATCTCGCAGCTTTATCTGAAATAAAAACACATTTTACAAACATTAACTTGGCTTGATTTGACATGCACCTTTCTTATTTCACTGTCCTTCGATTTTTCTCTTAGGGACCTGACTGAAAACCGTCTGAGCTCAATACCTGTTGTAGGCTTGAGCGGTCTGACCCATCTCAAGCTGAGGGGGAACACAGAATTATATGAGGCCTTCAGTCCTGATAACTTTCCCCATATGAGGTAACTACTCTATTCAGAATCATTGAGTGCTTTCTTTAACTGTGTGATCTTCAAATGAAACTTGTATTTTGCTTTGTCCCAAAAAAACAAAGATCCCAGGTGTGTATCCTGTGGCTGTGAGGAAAACGCATCCCTTCCCAACCCTTAAATTATCCTTCCTCTCGCAATTTTCTACTAATATCGTGAATTTACCGAAAGCTGCCAACTCTGACAATTGACTAATTACAGTGTATCCCTGCAAGCCATTCCTGAGCCGAACTTAAACAATGACTGAGTATTTGTTAGCAGCAAGTTAAATCTTGTTACAAAGATCCCCGAAGGCCTAGGAAGGTGCGATGAAGTAAAAAATGAAGAGGAACTTTTAAAGAGATTGGAGATGGCAGCAGATCAAAGCTCTGTGTTAGTATCCCTGTAGAACATCGCCCAGAACAGAACCTCTGGCAGACAAACATTTTAAAAGCACTAAAGGTAAAATAAAAGGGTTTTTTGCAGACATCTACACCAAAGTCAGCAGATCAGCAAAATAAATAAACGCTTCGCCTGCATTTTCCCCAACGATGGACTGTTATCATTATTAAAAATTCAGTTATGCTTTCATACACTGAAGCTTTTTTGGGTCTATTGTTACCATCCCCTCTGTTTACAAAGGCTACGCGTGTCCAGTATAAGGCAAAAACACCCGGTCCCTATGGAATATATACCTTTAATACCAGTCAAACTGATTACACATCAATCAAAATGTGGTTTAATGTAAATACAAGTAAGAGCAACAGGAACAAAAGCACTTGAAGCTGCTGGGAAACAGTTTTAAATTGTGCCTAAAAGAAACGTAGATAAAGCTCACGTTGAAAGAAACATCAGCCAGGACTTGCAGTTTTGTTGCCACCTTATTATGCTCCTGTTTTTCTTCTGGTTTATTTTCAACACTACTCTCATCTGATTGGTACAGGGTGATAGAGATGCCTTATGCCTACCAATGCTGTGTGTACGGCTCCTGTGATAGCTACAAGCCAGCCGGTCAGTGGGACTCAGAGCAGAGCAGCACCAGTGAAGACCTGCATAAGAGGACTGTAGCCATGTACCCCATCCACACCGACACTCACTGTAAGACAACACATGCTTACGGTATCTGTGAAAACATACACACAGTATGTCAAAAGACTTGTAACATATCAGATGGGAATCTGACAACTAAGTGTCCATACCTGGCCGTTAAGGACGTGTCAGATCCTCACTGAAACCACAGTGACCTAAACACACAACACGTGCTGACCCCTCCATTCCTTCATTCCTGTGGCCAGCATAAAATAGAAACACAAATAAATCAAAATGAAGGTGAAATGAACCCAATGAATCTGCATGATTAAAGCAGAAATTAAAAAACTGCTGGGTGTATTCAGAAAAACAACAGAATCAAGAGATGAATAAACCAAGACATATCACTGATTAAAATTTATTTACCTTTAATTGCTAGAGAAACATGCCAAGACAATCAAAATTCATCCAAGCGCCAGTAATCTTCTGAAGTGTCTATTTTTTGTCTGTGGAACAGAATGTTATCATTACAACCCCCTGCAGCTAGAGTCGCGCATAGTCTGCATGGGGTATATTGTGTATAAGCACTTTCAGAATAAGCTCTCAATATGCTTTAACACATGGACCTTGTGGAGGTTTGATCAAAAAGGAAATCTGAAATTCTGAATTCTGGCCCTAAAAAAAACGTTTTCTTTCAGATGACCCAGACTTGGAGGAGTTCCAGCTGGAATTAGAGGAATCCAAACTGCAGGCCAGTGTCCAGTGCACACCAACACCTGGTAATGCAAATGAATGCAAATGAGTTTTATTGTAGGGTATGATGCAAGTAGCTAATGAGTTGCTGTTTTGTGCTGTTGCAGGTCCTTTCCGTCCCTGTGACTCTCTGTTGGGCAGCTGGCTAGTTCGTGTTGGCCTGTGGTGCATCTCCCTGGTGTCTCTGCTGGGGAACTCCATCCTGCTTCTGTCTCTCTTTGGCTCATCAGGCTACCTGTCACCACTTCGCTTTACCGTGGCTTGCATGGGGGCTTCAAATCTACTGACTGGTGTGTGCATGTGCACCCTGGCCCTTGTGGATGCTCTCACGCTGGGAGAATTTGGCCACCACGGAGCCCGGTGGGAGGGGGGTCCTGGTTGTCAGGCGACAGGATGGGTCTGGGTGTTTGCGTCCGAGGCCAGCGTGTTGCTGTTAACTCTTGCAGCAGTGCAGTGTGGTGTGAGCGTGACGTGTGCGCGCACCTATGGGAAGTCCCCATCCCTCGTGAGTGTGCGCACCTGTGCACTGTTCTGCCTCGTTCTCTCCATCACGCTTGCTTCTCTCCCACTGGCAGGAGTCGGGGAGTATGGGTCCTCGCCTTTCTGCCTTCCCTCACCCCTGCCACCCCCATCCTCTCGACTGCCGTCCTCCCTGGGCTTTCCCTTGGCCCTCATTATGATGAACACCCTGTGCTTGCTTATAGTCACAGGTTCACACATCCGCCTCTACTGGGAGTTACTCAGAGGAGAGTGTGAGGGCTTGTGGGACTGCGCTATGATCAAACATGTTGCCTGGCTAATATTCACCAATGGTCTCCTGTATGTACCAGTAGCTTTCCTCTCCCTTTGTTCCCTTCTTGGTCTCCTTTCTCTGGGGGAGGAAGTACTAAAATCAGTCCTCCTGCTTCTCCAGCCCTTGCCAGCCTGCCTCAACCCTCTCCTCTTCCTTCTTTTCACGAGAGACCACTCTCAGCTGTTTTTCTGGCCACGCCCCAAAGCACGTACACAGCTCCGTCGGGACCACACCTTGGACTCGTTGGTTTCCGTGGACACAGAAAAGAGCTCCTGCTCCGATTCCTCAACACAGGTGTCACTCACTGATGCCACTTACAGTGGAGGATCTTCTCTCCAAGCCCGGCAGGATCCGATCAGATTTTCCCACTGCTCCTCCACATCCTCTGTTCCTCTCATCCCTTGCCAAATACCTCCTCCCACTGCCAGAGATAGAGAAAGGGTGGCAGAGTGAGAGAGAGGGTGAGCGACTGGTGATTTCTGGAAAGTTTGGATCAAGATGTCTATCACACTGCCATGTCTCTCACTCTCAACCCATGAGCATCCACGCTAGCTGTCTGAAAAGCTAGGACACCATATGAATATGAAAGGACCATCCTCTGCAGAAAGACCGCCTCTGGGTTCACAGTCTTCAAGCTCCTCAGAACATTCAACACTGAAACTGTTACTACAGAGACTACAGAGTGCAGAGAAGCTGAGGAGAAAACAAAGAGCCTCTGAAAGTGGAGAGCGGGACTACAAGGTCCTTTCACAGAAAAGACTATTCAAGGACATTGAATAGGACAATGACATTGCTTTTTATATAAAGGACAATTTCAGACATTTCAGTGGACTGAGTCATGGGGAACAGTTCAAATCCACATGGAAAATGTAAGCATTGGACAAATCAGCGATTTCGCCTGTGGGGAATTTAGGTAGCACCAATAGATCTTTGTTTATACTGAAAACTGATGAAAAATCCAACTCAGAAGATGCAGGTTGTTTGGTTCTTTTATAGGTGGAGCCATTTTTTTGTTTAAATACAAATTCTATCCTATTGCTAAGGTCTGTTTAAAAAAAAGGGACTCCTCATCACTCACACGACAGCCAGTGTAAGCTAAGTTTTCTTCCACAGATGTCATTGTCATATTGTACTATGCAACTGTATAATACAAAGGTTGTTGTAAAAATGCTACTCTTTATACGGCAGCAAAGCGCCACAGGAAATGGGCCGCACATCTATTTTCATATGGTTTACATGTTTGATCTCAAGAAAAGCAACTCTATCCAACAGGAGGCAAGCAGTCATAGAGACTGAATGGGATGTAGGTATTTTTCTTACAGACTTTAGAGTAGGCTAGCATTATGTACATACAATATAACTACCTCTGAACTAGCATGGTTTTGACTCACTACAGCCTTATGATGTTTGTCTCCCCTTTTTATAAACAGCAATTATATAATTTTATATTATAAGAAATAAATCCTTAGCTTGTAAAAACAAATGTACTATTTAGGATGTACATACTTTGTATACAACTGGTTAAGCATATTTTTGAATAAAATCATCATCTTCATACTATACACACTCAAGTATGCACTTATGTTACAGATCGGAGACACCTCCAAACTACACAAGAAGTCCAGGCACTCTGAAATACATTAATAAAATGAAACTTTAATATCACAACACAAGCACGCACATTATACATACAGCCATCCACATACATTTAAAAACAGGAAGACAAGTCTTACATCTGTGTATAAAATTAATACCACAGTTCTAACAAGGTGTCAGTTTTCTCAGGTGAGGTGGAAACTACACACAGGTTCTCTTTGCTGGATCTTCTGCTTCCTGCTGCACACTGTGCGCTTCTCTTTTTCGGGTTGATGCTTTCTGATCAGGAGTATTTTCTTTGTTGCCATCCACAACACCCTGGGGAGAAAAAATGCATTAAAAAACAAAACACCCTACTCCTCCTAAACCAGAAAATCATCGAGTCAGTTAAACTGCTGGGGTAAGTAGCAGAGGGGGTTGTTAATGAAATTATATACAGGTGCACTACAGGTGAAAATGTAGCGCACCCTCATGACATGTTGTCTCAGTTTTTTCCACCATTTTTACATTTGGCTGGGGTCAGTGTCACTACTGCTAGCATGAGTAATATTTGGATCCCACCAGAGGTTGGCCAGCTCGTGTTCCTTTAGTTTTTCTGAGCAGTGCAGATGTACATGATGCACTCCATTAGTAATCAGAATCAGAAAGGGTTTTATTGCCAAATGTTGAGCGGGTTTACAACATTAGGAAATTGCTGCGGTGCTTCAGTGCAAACATACTGTTATAAATTAAGCTTAAATAGACATGAAAATAAAAATGAGAATAAGAATTAAAAGTGCTAAGTAGATAGATATATACATGATATATACATGAGTGCAGGTGGTGATCAGTGCCAAACATGGAATGATGCAGTGAACACAGCGTAGGGTCATGTGTTAGTGGTGGGAACAGTCATACGGTTATTGTTCATGTGTCCAACAGCAGAGGGGAAGAAACTGTTCTTATGGCGAGATTACACTATAGTTACAGTAGGGAAAACAGTGGCTGGACACTGTAGCATGATCAAAATTGTTGCAACCATGTGCAATGACCTTGCAGTCTCATTGCCTCCAATTTGAACGCTTCGAAGAAGCAGTCTCTGAAGCAACGTTTTGCCGCCATCCTCAAAGCCGTAAAAAAGGGATGAAACTGATCCCCTTCCATTTTGCAGCTGAATGAGGGCAAGCTGGTAATAACACGCAAAATGTTTGTCATGATTAAGTAGTAAGATTAGTAGCAAAATTCCACATCTCTTGCCACCTGTTTCCATAAATTCAGAAGTTCCTCCACAAAGTGACATGATTGCTGCAGGACAGCAATCTAACTGCAAAGTGCCATACGTGCTTGACAACTTTGCTTTTATACAGTAACAATTGCCAGCTCAGTTGCTCTGACTGACTAACTAACTTAAATCAGCTGTCACATGCTAGCAATCTCTCTGTGTTTATAGATTAGAGAGCAAATATTTGCAAAACCTTGCCAATCTTTCTGGGAGTGATTACAGTCAATCTGAATTGTTTGGACAAGTTGCTTTCCTCTAGGCAATCTGTGCAGTCACCTTACAATTGAGGTTTGTCCAGAGGTCGAGTATGCAACACCCTCAACCCCCAATCACAGAATGCAAAAAAAAATCAGTGCAATTACAAGGAGGTTATTTTCACTTTAATGCGACTGCAAATAAACAAGTTCTATTTACTCGGCCTATAATGTTCTATTGCAGGAGCACAGCACAACCATGTGGGTCAAATAAAACAGTGCACACAACTAATACATTAACATTGTTGTGGAGCAAGTGACAGGAATCATGTGACTAAGAATAGAGCAGCAGTCAGAGTGTAATTACATTAAATGATTAATAATTATAATTATATTATATTATATAAGTCCTTAGTAACTCACAGAATTCTTCTGGACGGCATGTTCTTGTGTCCACTTCCTGGCCTTCTCCATAAACAGGTGTTTGTTGTATTTGAATTCCGATGACTAAATTACGGGAAAAATAGATAAAAGTATAAAGTTGGATTATCGAATCATTCACTGTGCTACAGCTGAACACAGCTGCTCTCTAACCCAACAGGTTTTAGCTTAAAGGGGTTTTTGACTTGCATCTAAACAAGTCATTTTGGCATTTACCACACTCCCGGACTTGTCTTTAATTACTTAGCACAGCGGTCCCCAACCTTTTTTGCGCCACGGACCGGTTTATGCCCGACAATATTTTCACGGACCGGCCTTTAAGGTGTCGTGGATAAATACAACAAAAGAAAACTAGTATTGGTACCGAAAAAAATAAGATTTATTCATAACACACGTGAAAAGACCCAAGAAAACCGAGTTAATGATAAAAACGATAACAAAATAACGCTGAAAACCGATAAAAACCAAACATTTCACACCTGAGCCTCTACTCTCACGGCCCGGCACCAAACGACTCACGGACCGGTACCGGTCCGAGGCCCGGGGGTTGGGGACCGCTGACTTAGGATACCTTTTATTTCCAGGGATGAATTTGAATCAATTAAAAACGGAACTATGTATTTTAGTCAAGACAATGTCTTTAAAACTGTTTTTTTTTTTGTTTTTTTAAAATAAAGAGCTACTGTTACATGACAATATAGGTAACTCACAATTTTCTAAAAATAAAATAAACCACCACAGACAGATTGTGCATGATAGATAGCTGGACGTACAGGATGGACAACACACTATGTGTGACTCACTATATCAGCCATCAGGGGGTCGTCTGGATTTGGCTCCGCCATGAGTAGCTGTATGGAAGTGAGGACTGTGGAGATGTTTAGAGATGGCTTCCAGGCACCCTGAAAAAAAAAAAAGAAATATAAAGACAACACTACATCTGAAATGTATAAAATGCAACATATATCCTTGTGTCCACCATGTAATGGTGTTGAAATAAAGAGTTTACGGGGAGTCACGGGTGTAATACCGTCTTTGGCCACAAGGTGGAGAAATATACATGTGCGTCAATGGTGTAGAGCGCCACCAGCCCAAAGGGCTGTGATCATGGACAAACAAAGGTACTGCACAAGGGTTTAGTGCAGTGATTCCCCGACGGGGAGGCCGTAAATTTTTCGCTTTAACCCACGTTTTTGTTAGAGGTTGGGGACACCCAGATTATTGTTTTTATAAAAAAAAAAGAATAGCTAAGAACTGAGACAGACTTTTATTTGGCTCTCAGGCTTCCACACATACAGCTTTATTATTGAGATCACAGATGGAGGCCACAGAGTTAACCACAACATCTCACATTCATCAGCCTCTGTATTTTTTCTGTAAAAAGAAAAAAAAAGAAAAAAAAAAGAAAAAAAAAAAAGAAGAAAAAAGAAAAAAAAAAAGAAATAAAGAGTTTATTATGTACTGGAAATCTCTTATAACCTTTGGTGGCAGTTTAAGAGCATCATGGCAGATCCGTCCTGAATTGTCAATGTTTGGATGGTAGATTGGAGTCAAGAATCGTATTTTGGGAGGCTCAAACGGGTACCTAAGAGAAAAAAAAAGCATGTCAGTCCTGCTAGAGTGGAGTGAGAACATGTAACTAGTAGAGAGAAACCCATCGACGTTAAAGCTCAAAGAAGAAGTACCTCTCTGGAATCTTGACCTCCAAGGAGAAGACTCCACCATCATAAGGAGTTCCTGATCCACCCAGTATCTCTGGAACATAACAGGGGTTAAAGATATGGTCATGTATTTGATATATTTTAATGACAGGATCCACTGCAAAAATGGATGTCAGAGTGATCTTAATCAGGTGAAATATTCTGAGTATATAGTATAGGTAAATGTATCTTGGCAATTTGTTAGGTACACCTGTTCAACTGTCTGACAATCAGCTAATCACGAGGCATCAACTCAGTGCATTATGGCATATAGACATGATCATTGCAACCTGCTGAAGTTCAAACTGAGCATCAGAATCGGAAGGAAAGCCGATTTAAGTGACTTTGCTAGTAACGTGATTTTGTTAGTGCCAGATATGGTGGTGAGACTCTTTCAGGACCTGCTGATCTACTGAGATTTTCCACATAAGCATCTCTAGAATGCACAGAGAAATGTCCAAAATGAAAAATGTTCAGTGAGCAGCAGATCTGGGTCAAAATGCCCCACTGATTTCAGAGGTCAGAGGAAAATGGCTACGCTGGTTTGAGCTGATAGGAAGGAAACAATCCAAAAGAGCCTCGATGAACGCATAACGCATCAAATTTAGAAGCAGACGGGCCGCAGGAGCAGAGACCACACTGGGCACCGCCGCAGTTAAAAATTACGATAGTTGTGAAGGCAACACAGAGGTCCAACCTGGTACTAGCAACGCACATAAGAAAGTGTCTGGCAAGTATAGCTTTAGTCGTTTAAGTGACACAGTAGTACATACGTGCCCGGAGGTCGTCTATCTGATCTTCGGTCTGCCAGCATGTTATCCCAGGGGGGGGCTCGGTGCTTAGCATTTGAAGTTCACGTTTCAAACGAGAAGCCCTCTGCATTCTGAAAAACAGGCAGCTGGCTAATTAGCGTTACACTTAAAGTTCGTGGGTCAGTCTCCACACACGCTTGTAATAATTTAATCCTAAACGTAGAACATTTACTGTCAAATTGCTCAATGAGACAGTGGTTTGTTTGTGATGTTAGCTGCCTTCTTGTGATGCTGAGCTAACGCCTTTGCTTACTAATGTGAAGGCCGAGAAATAAACACCTTCTTAGTGCAAAAAGTCTAATAACAACTTGTCAGGTGGAGAGCACCTCTCGTTTACTTACTTTTTATCAGCTGTGCACTTGATAATCACTGTCTATCTTAATCGAAATGTCAGTTTCACAGCTCTCGGCGAAGCAGCGTCATCGACTCTGTTTTGGATTTCCCTCTCCTTACGTATGCACCGCCCGCGCGCCGCTCTTCTTCTTCTGTTGGATTTATTCAGATGAATTACCGCCACCGTGTGGTCCCGAGTGTGAGCTACCAGGAGGCTACTTCTGCGCACAAATAACACAGCATCATTTTTATTTTTAATTTAACAGTGTTACAGTGATCATCCTGCAATCCAGTAGCCTCTCTGCTTGCCGCTCGAAACACTGGGCAACTAACCATTCATGTGTATGTGTGAAATATGATTCTTAGAGGATACTAAAATCACTTTTCATTTATAGCCTTACAAAAAGGAACAAGAAGCGTCTCCTGGTGACTCTCTGGTCTCTAGTCGGTATTTACTTATAAGGTAATATTTGTGTATTTTCAATATATGAATTTAGTTTTCTTTGTTCTTTTCAAATGTAATTTAAGAGGTTTCAAATAAGGGTGGCATGACAAATGTATACTTTGGTTACACAAATATTGTCTAGGAGTAGGTAATGGATAATAGGTACTGACTTGTAAAAAAAAAAGGGTTTAAAAGACCTGAGCATGTGATCTAATATTGCACTACAATTTACACTACCGTATATCTAACTAACAAAGCAGTTCATCATCTTTTTCTTGACAACACTTTCTTTAAAGATATAGGCATTTTGGGTAAACTTGAATGAAAAGAAGACACAGGTGAAATGTAAAAGCGAGATCAGAGGTCAAATATGAAATTATATTTGGAAGCAAACTATAATGTGATACTGACCCCATATAACAGTATCATTTCCCAAATGTTGCCAGTGCAAAAGTGCAGTAGACTTTATTTTTTATTAAAGTTTGACCTTATTTAACCTCGAAGAAGAAGACAGAGGCCCAAAGTAACGCGATATTTATAATCCCCATGTATAATTAAATGCCTGTATGTCTATGTGACAGTACGAAACATAACTGTAATAAGTAACTTGATATCACATTATCACTTGGACCTTCAGATCCATCTGTTGACCCTGAAGGACAGAGGTCAGTTATGATATGACATTTTAAAATCTTTTAAGATGCTTTTTGTGGACTTTACATCCATCAATTATTAAGTTGATGGATGTAAAGTAATTATTAATGGATTGTTAACACGTCCCCACTTTGCAAAGTTTGATCAGAATTCATTCAAAAGCTTTTGAGCTTTTGAGTTTAAGGACAAAATGACACACACCCCAACGCTACCAAATATATCATTTCTTGGTGGAGCTGACACCATGAGTTTTGTTTTATTTTGACAGCAGAAGCACTATAAGACTTTGGTATCATCTTGTGTGTTTTATTCTTTCTAATTCTTTTATTCCTGTTTTCCATTTATTGCATGATTACACATTCATACAGTTGGGTTTCCTCCATAGAGTTCTTCATTATGTTTTATTTCCACTTTTCACAGTAATGCTGTTTTGAAGCTTTAAAATCACCATACTGTATACTGGTACTGATGTAAGAACATTGCACGTAGGGAATGACAGAAAATGATATAAAACTTCTCATCTGTATATGTTTATCATTATGATAAGTTCAAGTTTATCCATCTTCAAAAGGAAGACCATTAATGACTGATGTAATCACACTAAACTTCATAATTGCATAAGTATCTTATTTGAAGGCAGTGGCAAAGATAGCCTGAAAAGTAATGTTTCTGTCCTGCTTGTCCTCCATTCTGACATCAGTGAAGCCGGAGTCTCTCAGAGCTGCCATGTAGGCCTCTGGGCGCCAGTTTTCCCCTGGCATCACCCCCTTCGCTGCTATCGTAGCCACACGAGAAAGCCTCAGAGTTGTGACCATCAGGGCTCCTGGGTGGGTTAAAAAGATGGGGAAATTCAATTTGAGAATCATTATTTAAAGACAAGTTTTGGAACTAAATCTGTAAATAAAGTTTGCCTGACTGTCATGGCATTACCTGGCTTCATCACCCGGTGTATTTCTGCGGCTCCTTTTCTAAGATCAGGCCAGAAGTAGTAGCAGTTACAGTGAAAGACTCTGTCCACAGTGCTGTCTCTGAGAGGCATTGCTGCTACGTCACAGTGGTGGAGCGTCACTTTTTTACTCGCTATAAGTTCCATCATTTGTTTCTTTGCCATCTGTCAGACACAGAAGAATTACAATATTGTCCCTGATTAGCAGCTATGCTTTTCTTAGGTCTTAGCTGCCTGCTCAGCAGTGCTTGATTTTTATTTATTTATTTAATATACAACAAAGGTATGCAGAAGAACGCACAACACATCAAACCTTAAAGAAGCTGGGCCAGACCACACCAGGTGCGATCAGTTCAGAACAGGACATTGTTCACTAGTAGACGCTAATTTGCATGGGCTTGACAGAAGATTGGAAAACTCTGCATGGTCTGATGGTTCATGATTTCTGCTGTGGCATTTAGGTTCAGAATCCTTGGTTTTAACGTAAAACTCATTGTTGCAGCCACGGGCAGCACAAAGGTGACCCCTTAAACTGATTTTAGTCTCATTATGAGTTATTGGTTCTGTTAATAATTAGCTGGCATAAACTCACAGCATCAGTGGAGACATCAGCACATTAGTGATGTCACATTCTCCACTGACACAAGATGGCGCTAAACGTGTTTTAAAAACTTTAAGCTCTTATTTCTTAAATCCAGCTACACAGACAGTGTTACATCTATGTTAGTTTTGGGGAGATTTTAAATTAGATTTTAAACATCAAGTGTTTCATTCTGACTTTAAATGGCCTCCACATCATCTCAATTTAAGAGGATACCTCTGAGATATGGTGGTATCACTTCATGGGTGTCCAGCAGCCAAATCTGCAGCAACAATGTGATTTTTCCCTCATGTCAATATGGACCAAAATCAAAGAAATGTTTTCAGCACCTTGTTGAATCTATGACACAGATAACTCAGGCAGCTCTGAAGCCGGTGAAGTAACGAAATAAGTGGCCAGTGTGCGTATTTTCTCCGAAATAGTGCATTTTCTTTTTAAAGGCTTGCAATGTGTCTGCTTTAGCAAGGCTGAAGAGGCCACAACAAAGCTGTGTGCTTTTACTCTTTTTCAAAGACACTCTTCGTAACAGTAACAACCCACATGTATTAAATAAACTTGAATTTGACTTGTTTATTCCACTCTTTCTACCTCACCTGGTGCATGTACTCTGAGTAATCCACCCCTATAAGGTGGCCTGTGGGGCCCGTGAGCAGTTTGGCTGCAGACTGTAGACCCAGACCAGGGCCATGGCCCAGCTCCAGCACAGTGTCCCCAGGTTGGATGGCACACAGCTGCACAGCACTCTCCTCCAGGACCTGATTGTAAGCTGTGAGCCACTTGCTCACCAACCACCCTGCAAGTGATCGCGTGGGACGGCCCAGCTGTTTCCCCAGTGGTTCAGCCCACATGACTGAAAAAAACATGAAATATTTGGCTAAAACTTTCTGCTTTCAGGTTCAGCGGTGTTCAACGTGAGGACACGGTGTATAACATGTTATACATGGTTCGCCCTCACAGTGTGGCTGGACTTTGCTTATCATTATTTGTTGCGCAGTTAATGTTTAATCCGCTGATTTGTTTCAAAGCCAAGTAGAAGTTTATTAACATTGTTATTACTGAATAACCAATTAAAGTTGAGCACTTGATTGAAACTTGTAGATTTACAGACTCAGAGTACAGGACAACATGGCTGCCCCTCTGACTCTCGGTGCCAGTTGCCCGGATAAAGCGCTTACCTACTTTCGTTTACAGTCAGCGCTCGTCGGCTCTCAGCCACGCCGCAGTTTAGTCTTCCTGGTAGTGGGAGGAGCTTGTGCTTCATCGGCGCACGCGCTGCTCCGTTCCGGGGTGTCCTACACCTCTTAAGTATCTCTGGCACTTCTTATCATCGACCACTTCCTGTAGTTTTCTTGTATTTTCTGGCCACACGGGTTACCGCTCATGTATGTATTGCGTAATAGCGAAAAAGAAAGAAAGAGAAATAAAAACTATTCAAAAAATAAAACAAAAATAGGTGTCACCCTCCCTCCACCCGCATTTCATTTATGAACGAGAGCGTCTGCTGCAGCGATTCTGTAAATATACTACTGCGTGTCTAAACAAGTGCAGTCAAAGGTTTTGGAAATGTCCTCTGTCGTTGCTTCCTCCAATCATCCTATTTTGCACACACCCCCCTGCAGGGATTATATTTCTTTCGTTTTCATTTCCCGGAAGGGTTGATTGTGAAAATAGTGGCGTTTAAAAAAATCTTCGAGTGTGTTCGTTTAAAAGTGAGTTTTGTTTGAGACGTGACCCGAAGTTTGTTTTCATTCTGCTCATGAGGAAATCCCTCTGTTTTCTGTGCAGTCGAGCAGATTAAAGGACGTCTCCATGGAGAGCGTTTCCCCGTCACCTTTGATCAAGGTAAGTTAGTCTTTCAGGGGCAAATCTTTCAAAGCCTGTGGTCTAAAACCACAAACCTGGAATCCGACTCAGTTTTTGTTTGAGCTTTCGTGCCTTAGTCGTTGGACGGTGACCAGCAGCTGTTGTTTATGCTCTCTGTCGCTCAGCATTGCTGCTCCAAAACTGCTGAGTACTGTGACTATAGCCATTTGTATCGATGTTTTGTAGCAAGAAAACAGTCCTCCATCGATTGTACGTGAAAAGCAAGTCAACATTTATCCCACTGTGCATCACTCCCCACCTACCCAAGATCCTTTGGTTAGTCCTCCCACTCAAGAAGACTTGTGGCATCTGCCTGGAAGGCTGAGTGAGTTAAATTATCCTCTCTGTTCTACTTATCTGTTAATATTAATTGCAGATATGACTGCAGATACACATATGCAGCACCTTCTGCAAGCACATTAGATTTGAAATGATGCATTTATTGTTTCCAGGAATTAACCCGTCCCTGTGGGATAAAGATGATGTTTCCCTGTGGCTCCACTGGGCTCAAAAGGAGTACTCGCTGCGCCGGCCGGAGAAGGGCCGATTTGAGATGAACGGCAGAGCCTTGTGTCTCCTCACTAAGGAGGACTTCAGACGCCGCTGCCCCAGCTCAGGTGGACATGAGTTAGTAGATCGAAGTCACCTGTTTCCGTGGCTGCATTTTCATATGAAATCCCTCATTTTTCTGCAGGTGATGTTCTGTATGAGATCCTTCAGTGTGTGAAGCAGCAGAGGAGGAGTGTGGTATGTGACCCGCCTAACACAACTCCTCCCGTGGCAGCTGGACACCTTCAGGGTCCAGTCAGCTGCCAGGTAATCGCTCACACAGTCCAAGAGCCACAGTCTCCCAAAGTCAGTGGCACCCCGGGTGAGTAAAATTAAGGAGTACATTTATAAATATATATACTGCTATACTACAGTTCAGTGTAAAGGCAGACAGATGTATTTGTACACAAGTTGTAGACTCAGAGTGCTTTACATGGGGCAAAAAAGAAAATGCATTAGATCAGCAATAGAATGTAAAAAAAGAAAAAATAGAGTAAAATTTAAAGAAATGACAAGAAACGTAGCAGTGTGTTGTGTACAGTAATTCAACAAAGACACACAGGGAGAGAGAAATGTTTTTGTTTAGATTTGAATGTGGCCATGATTGGACACACTGAACATTACCTGTTGGTCTGTGTACAGAATAATAGATAAAAGCATCTTTGGTTTGGTTCTCATCAGAGGCTCTGCCTCTTGTAAAGTTTTAGGAGGATCTCTAGTCTTCAGGAACATTTGTATCCACATAAGAACTCGTTTATTCTGGTTGGATCGTGGGTGTGAATACTTCCTGATCTACCACATGTGCAAACATATCACGTGGGAATCCTTTCTCTTTCCCACTTTTGTTTTACTCTACATGTGAGGACATCCATTGACTTCTTATCCCCCAAATTTAAAGACTGACGCTAATCAATGTTTGCTCACCCCTAACTGAAATGTTTTCCTTTGCTCTGTGCTTTTTCTTCACATGTGAGGAATAGTGATTCGCTGGCAAAGATGAAATAAACCCTCATTATTTTGTGATTGGGTACTTTGATTGACTTCTCTGCAAAAACGGATTTTATTTGCTCACCTAATTACATGATGCGTTAAGCAGTTATCACATAATTTATAATGATGAAGAAATGGAAATGCTGAAGTACCAGAACCATAAATGGTGTATGCGTACACTACACAAAGACACACACCCACAAACGTTTGTCAAGCAAAACAACTGTATAATCTTTCCCAGAAAAAGAATGTGTTGGCCAATGGTCTTCAGTTTCCTGGAAAAAGGATCCTTTAACTCTCAAGTTCAGAAGAATGACTTTGTTCTGCGCTCTGTCTGCTAGAAGTAAAACAGTCTCTGTGTTAAACATTAGCTTGTGCTAAGCCTGATATTATAAAATGTTCATGTGGCTGTAAAGTCACTTTTACTTTCACTTTAGCGTTTCACATTTCCTCATATTTCTGACTCACAGTTTTACCCGCTTTCACCACCACAGTGTTGGCTGCTGTCGGGGCCACTGTAAGCAGCCAGCCAAAATCAGTGTCAGCCCTTACAGATAGCCCCATCTGCTACACCTTGTCTGCACCACTCACACAAAAGAGTGAGTATGACAAATGGCCATAGCAGAAGTAAATTGTCCTGCAATTCCTACTGTTTCAGAGGCTTCATTTCTTTGTTGCCGTCTGTGTCTCTCAGACGGATCAGCGGGTACCTCAACATTGCACCACAATCAGGATGAGTGTAATCCCCAAACGAAGAACATCACCCCGGAGCCTCTGAACCTCTCCAGTCGACATAAGCCAAGGAGTCCGCTGCACAAGGCAAACGGTCGCATCCCGGGTATTGTTACAATAATTTGTTGACTATTGTGCTCTTCATGTATTTAATCACAGAAAACACACAGAATTGTTAAAACCGTGTCTCTTTAAAAAGTGAAGAAAAAAAATCTCATATATCATAAACAGCATTTTATATACAATCAGCAAATGCACCAATAACATGAACACACTCAGTTTCCTAGAAACTATTTTAAGTCCAACACGTTGGATTTGTTTGTGAGGTAAAGAGCAAAACAGACACAACATCCTGAAGCAATAACCCAAAAGTGGACCTGCGCTTTAAATATTCAATAGTTGGCTATTTTATTCTTTTGTTATGTCTAAATGACGGCTCAAAATGATATGTTAATGTCAGGCTTACAGGTACACTTGTGGTGAGAAGTTTCCTCGTCATGAGCGCGAATGTCGTGGCAATTTGAGGCTTTTAATGATTTTCTTTGAACTGTTCTTTGTCCGGGTGGAATGATTGTACAACATACATCTTTAATGACTTTCTCTGATCCACACAGGGAGAAAAGTATACATACATTCACTTAAATCTCTTAATAAGTGGTGATGAAAGTCCTGCAGTGTTGTTTAACTACAATTGGTCGTTTCTCTTTACCAAAATAATAAAAAAGAAAGAACACAGATAGAACTTCAGAAGGTCTCTTGAAATTTCTAAACAACTCCAGATTCCAATATTATCAGCAAGTGTGTGTAAGTACAAGTTATTCGAACAGTGCGACTACTCTCAAAACCAGGAAACCAACCAATTTACATGAATTTGACCATTTCTGCCAAGATGAATGGTAAGTGGCTTGTTGATGGCTACTAAATGCATCTTGCTGTGGGACATTCAACTATATGTTAGTGAGCCTGTGTATATATACTGTTGACCCTGTGTGGATTAGAGAGAACCTAAAATAAATATAAACTTGTGTACCTAGTTCTTGTTTTCTAAAGTCGTTAAAGATGTCTGCTGTACAAGAACAGGTCGAATAAATCATTAAAAGATGTAAATGACCGTGGCATTCATCCACATGATTAGTGCATGTACACTTGTGACTACGCCATTTTTATACGTGTTTATTGGAACGTGGCACTGAGAGTGAAAATATACTAAATGGTACTGAATTGAACTTTAAATACGTATATTTGTGACAGTAGTGTAAGTTCTGCCAACACGTGTGTTATTACTCTTCTAATCATGGCCAGAGTGCAGGCTGCTGTGGGACTATGTGTATCAGTTGCTTTGTGATGACCGTTACCAAGAATACATTCGATGGGAAGATCCGGACAGCTTGGTTTTCAGGGTGGTGGACCCCAATGGATTGGCACGGCTCTGGGGAAACCACAAGGTGAGTTCCCAGTTCTCTGTGCTTCATCCATCAGGAAAAACGGCTACACAGGTGGAGAATAAAACAAAACAGAAAAAAGCAGGGAACATTGGGGAAAAGTGAATAATGTAGTGCATGACTTGCATGACTAATGATGCATGATCTCTTTTTACAGAACCGAGAAAATATGACGTATGAGAAAATGTCTCGGGCTTTACGGCATTACTACAAACTGAACATTATCAAAAAAGAAAGAGGACAAAAACTCCTTTTCAGGTCTCGTCTCTGCTCCTTTCTTTGTCATCCGCTTTCTATTTTCCTCTTAAATAACATTCAAACTCATCCTTCCTGCCTGTTCGTCGCCACCATTCAGGTTTCTGAAACTCCCTCAAGATATCAAGAAACAGCAGGTCGAGGCTTCCGGCGCCCTGGAGCACACTCCACCTCACGATGGCGACTTCCCGGACTCCAGTCCTACACAAGAGTTCTCTGAAGACCATTTTGAGGTTTCCCCTGATCGGACGTCTCCACAGCCTCCCCCGACTGGTGCACCAGTGAGATAGAATAAAACCGTGGATCATGTGTAGCAGCACGGCTCTTACCGAATAAAATAGGAGGTTGTAATATATTTATCTCGTGGTTTGAGCTTTCAGGGGAGGAAAAAATGCATGTACAGTCTGAAAAAACACAGTTGTGTTGTTTACTGTGAGATTATTATTTTTTTTTTTTCTCTGAATCAATGTGTGTATAACTGTGATCTGGGTAAACACTAATATTAAGAGTGAGGAAAACTGTGAAATTAATCACAGAATTATCCAGCCAGCAAAACTTAAAATTATCTGCTTCGTTCAATATAATCACATAACAGTTATTTTCATAAACTTTACAGGTCTTGCAGCTATGGGTTGGAAATGACTACAGTCCAATACGAGTTTAATAACATAAGAGAGGATAAATAACTGTTTTTGTTTTGAATGCTGGTTAATATTCAAGATTGTTTCCACCACTAGAAAAAAATTGCCATCAATAAGTCAAAATGTCAGGTTATTATCTCCCATTTTTGGTAGGGTATCTGAAAGTTTCAGCTTACGTAGTAATACCTTGAAATCTTCAGCGTAGCTCAGATTGGGATTTTTACAAATTGTTATTTTTTTCAGTGGTGGAAAGCAGCTTTTTCTATCCGTAGGTTAAGTATTTGGTGTTTCATTGTGTGTGTGTGTGAAAAGTTTGCATTGAACTTGCTTTGGAAAAATAAATATTTTAATGTATACTTTATTGTCCCTGAGGGGAAATTTCTCTCTGCATTTAACCCATTCACTCAGTGAAGCAGTGGGCAGCCACTGGACACCCAGGGAGCAGTGTGCAGGGACGGTACCTCGCTCAGGGGCACCTCAGGGCAGCCGTTCAGTGGATTTGAACCCCCGACCTTCCGATCATGGGGCAACCACTCTACCTACTGAGCTATCCCAATTATATATGTTGGTAAAACATTTCATATAAATGTTTTTCTGAGATGAAAATGATAAAGTTAACTTCTTATGACAAGCCAAACGTCAGGACAAAAATAGATCGTTGCTAAACAATTGCAATATTCACTCATGACAGTTGAATGGTCTGAATTTTGCCAGCAGGGGGTGCTGTTGTAAATTTAATAGGATTTACAATTCAATGATTCAAATACTCGTATTTCCTACAGTGGTTCAGCTTTTGAATATTTTTAGTTTTAAGGAAAAGACAAAAAGTCACCACATGTTATAAGACAGGCCTTAAACAAGACTGGCTGAGCCATGGCTGATTTACTCGTCATCTGCGGATGCTCGTCTTTTACTACACCCATCTTTGACAATGCAGTTTTTACAGTATGGGCCTAAAAACATTTTGACCTATTAGGTATAATAACTCTGTTCAGCTGGAGCTGTAGAATTCGTAAAATAGAGGCTTGTGTAGAGTGTTTCACAGGCTTACATATCCATCTCCACTTTGTCAGTTTGATGTTAATTAAACAGATCAGACAGATGGCAGCACAGACGTAGACTGTAAACTGACATTTCAGCTTTTTATGTCCCCACCTGAATGCAAATCAGTTCGATAATTTACTTATTCAACATGTCGATTTGATCCAAATAGTATAAAAGCCGCATCTGTTACATTGAGATTAAGTTCATTTGAAACTGTCTAGGTAGCTGGCATGGTTTGAGCAAAATACCAGAGCAGCTTACATTACATCAATGTCTCCTCTAATATCCAACACTGCAAAAATAAGTCAGCTTTGCTTAAAAAATGCATGTAAAGTACCAAGTAAAGTAAAGTTAAGAAAGTTAGAAAAGCTAGTTTATTATTGGTGTATAATGCTTAATGAGGTACACAACAGACATACACCAAATTAACCCCTTAAGCCCCAACGCCTCCTGATACGAGGGCAAAAGGCAGGAGATCAGTTAGGCTTGGAGCTTAAGAGGTTAATTTAATTTTAAGAAAGTCAAGAGTCGCCTACTTGCAGACAATAGTAACATTATCTGTCAGGAGTCAGACATCTCATGTGACTCCTGTGTCCAACAGGCAACACTGCATGACGTAAAGATCAGGCGGAAGTCAGTAATTGCTACAGGAGCCTGGGTGATGCTAAATCACTGTTTCCAACTTTAGAAACCTCACCACATTAACAACACGACTGAAGTAAAGGTCACAACTCAACAAAACGAGTGTTTTAATCTTAGACATTAACAGTCCCATTAGCCTCCAGTGCAGAACCTTCTACAGGGAGTGCAGAATTATTAGGCAAGTTGTATTTTTGAGGAATAATGTTATTATTGAACAACAACCATGTTCTCAATGAACCCAAAAAACTCATTAATATCAAAGCTGAATGTTTGTGGAAGTAGTTTTTAGTTTGTTTTTAGTTTGAGCTATTTTAGGGGGATATCTGTGTGTGCAGGTGACTATTACTGTGCATAATTATTAGGCAACTTAACAAAAAACAAATATATACCCATTTCAATTATTTATTTTTACCAGTGACACCAATATAACATCTCCACATTCACAAATATACATTTCTGACATTCAAAAACAAAACAAAAACAAATCAGCGACCAATATAGCCACCTTTCTTTGCAAGGACACTCAAAAGCCTGCCATCCATGGATTCTGTCAGTGTTTTGATCTGGTCACCATCAACATTGCGTGCAGCAGCAACCACAGCCTCCCAGACACTGTTCAGAGAGGTGTACTGTTTCCCCTCCTTGTAAATCTCACATTTGATGATGGACCACAGGTTCTCAATGGGGTTCAGATCAGGTGAACAAGGAGGCCATGTCATTAGTTTCTCTTCTTTTATACCCTTTCATGCCAGCCACGCTGTGGAGTACTTGGACGCGTGTGACGGAGCATTGTCCTGCATGAAAATCATGTTTTTCTTGAAGGATGCAGACTTCTTCCTGTACCACTGCTTGAAGAAGGTGTCTTCCAGAAACTGGCAGTAGGACTGGGAGTTGAGCTTGACTCCATCCTCAACCCGAAAAGGCCCCACAAGCTCATCTTTGATGATACCAGCCCAAACCAGTACTCCACCTCCACCTTGCTGGCGTCTGAGTGGGACTGGAGCTCTCTGTCCTTTACCAATCCAGCCACAGGCCCATCCATCTGGCCCATCAAGACTCACTCTCATTTCATCAGTCCATAAAACCTTAGAAAAACCAGTCTTGAGATATTTCTTGGCCCAGTCTTGACGTTTCAGCTTGTGTGTCTTGTTCAGTGGTGGTCGTCTTTCAGCCTTTCTTACCTTGGCCATGTCTCTGAGTATTGCACACCTTGTGCTTTTGGGCACTCCAGTGATGTTGCAGCTCTGAAATATGGCCAAACTGGTGGCAAGTGGCATCTTGGCAGCTGCACGCTTGACTTTTCTCAGTTCATGGGCAGTTATTTGGCGCCTTGGTTTTTCCACACGCTTCTTGCGACCCTGTTGACTATTTTGAATGAAACGCTTGATTGTTCGATGATCACGCTTCAGAAGCTTTGCAATTTTGAGACTGCTGCATCCCTCTGCAAGATATCTCACTATTTTTGACTTTTCTGAGCCTGTCAAGTCCTTCTTTTGACCCATTTTGCCAAAGGAAAGGACGTTGCCTAATAATTATGCACACCTGATATAGGGTGTTGGTGTCATTAGACCACACCCCTTCTCATTACAGAGATGCACATCACCTAATATGCTTAATTGGTAGTAGGCTTTCGAGCCTATACAGCTTGGAGTAAGACAACATGCATGAAGAGGATGATGTGGACAAAATACTCATTTGCCTAATAATTCTGCACTCCCTGTATACTCTGAAATATCAGTCAAGTAATTATAAATTAAATATTGACTATCACTCTTATATATGATACTGATGAACAGAAGATCGCAGAAGCGTTTTATTGGCAACAGCTGGGAGTTGATCAGTTTATGTGCACTCAGTAAAACTTTCCACCTTCTCTCATCTTGTTTAAAGTGTTTTTATTCAAATAGTATATATGCGAAAGTATTTTGGTTTATGCATTGCAACCATGGAGCTACACAACCTCCCAACATTAGAAATCCTTGTTTTACCCCTGTTCACATGAGCGTGACCAACATGCTATGTCTAATTGCAATGAATTTAAAAACACTGACTGTGAAACCCTCTCCCAAGATCTGAGTGGATAGTTCATCTAAGTTCGCCTTAGCTTGTTCTCCATTTTAAAAAAAAGCTTTTCTCCATTTACAATATTTAAACAGATCATTGAAAATGACCTCCGGAGTTTCCAGTTATCAGTACACTGAAGGTCCTCAGTCCATCTCCTTTTCTGGATCAGGGTTCCTGGCCACCTACCAGTTAGGCGTCGCCCAGTGCTTCCTACATTATGCACCCTGGATACTTCACTCCGCACCTAGCATCCTTGGCTCATCTGCTGGTTCTCTGGTAGCAGCTGCTGTGGTTTGTGAAATGAATCTAAGTAAGTGACTCTTTCTTATGTTCTGCAATGACTTCTGTTGGATGTATTCATTACACATTTATTCCCCCAATCCTCTAATTCACAGTTACCATTCGGGATGAGATGATTCATTTTGCCAAGGAAGTGAAGTCTTTTACCCTTGGACCACTGAACCCCTCAATCAAGCTTTTTCACTGGCTGGAATGTATTTTAAACAAGCATCTTCCGCCTAATGCGCACCAACTGGCCAACGGTCGCCTTGCTGTTACCATGACCCGTCTGACGGATGGCGAGCAAATTCTCATGTCTGATTTTGACTCCAAAGAAGATGTAGTACAGGTACGCTTGCTCTGCTGTTTTGGAGCTCAGAAATAAGAAAAGTAAAAAACAAACCTTAATAACTATGTTGACTAAAAACTGTTGTGTGCTGTGTTCAGGCACTGCTTTGTAGCTGTTTTTTGCCTGGTTACTGTGGTTTTGTACCTCCATCATTCAAAGGAGTAGTGAGTATTTGGTGGCCTCAAAACTTCCCTCCACGCACCTTGTGAGCCCTGTTTTCAAAATAAAAATCCCAAATGTTAATCTCTGCTGCAGTTCTATTTGGATGGTGGCTTAAGCGGCATTCAGCCTATAGCGCCTGGATCCTCCAGTCGCACACTGACCGTGTGCCCATTTTCTGGAGAGAGTGACATCTGCCCTGGCGACGCACCATGTTGGCTGGACATTGTAACGCATGGTGTCACTTTAAAGGGCAATTTGGACAACAGCTTCAGGTTCATCAATGCCATTTACCCAACTTTGGAGGTCAGACCCAAACTATATGTGGCCATATCCTATACTGCCTGTATCCCCATCTCTATCCTCAATCTATTATTGTGTAATAGTTTGTGTTTAACATTTTTAGAAATATAGCAAAGGAAATTAAACATTATGCTACAAAACATTACATTATTTTTGATCTTTCATTTCATTGTGTCACATTTAATTATGTTTATGTCATTTTTTCCTCTCCAGAATATGGAGGAAGCCTTTCACAGTGGCTACAAAGATGCTGTTCATTTCCTTCAGAGTAATGGTGAGTCAGGTGCTAGTTACAAAGAAAGAAAGAAAGAAAGAAAGAAAGAAAGAAAGAAAGAAAGAAAGAAAGAAAGAAAGAAAGAAAGAAAGAAAGAAAGAAAGAAAGAAACAAACAAACAAACAAACAAACAAACAAACAAACAAACAAACAAACAGTTTTTCTTGGCTAAACTTAATCTACCTAACTTTCTCTTTAATTCCTTTCTCTCATGTTCAAAACTGTCCCAAGGGCCACTTAGTGTTAATCAGAATATCACATGGCTTCATCTGGAAACCATGAAAGATGAAGAGGAGAAGAAGAAGCTGGAAAACGGGACGACCGAGCTGACATCTTTTATAGACAACGGAACCATTCAGATGAGCGACTCGACCACACAGGAAGCTGCACAGTATCCTCCTCTCCATTTTGATACTGTGAAAAACGGCATGTTTTGAACACACTCACAGGCACAAATATTACTAATAGGGAAATAGCAATTTCATAGCAATGTAAATGAAATCTGACGTTGGTCAGTTTGTCAATGTGATGTCAACAGAACGATGAATGATTCAGTAGAAACTCAACCAGAACATTCATATTGTTCCACTTTGCCTTTGCAAAGCTATCTTTGTTCATGTCTGCGTTTCAGTGTTGCTGAGCAACGTGATGACTTATCTGAACATGTTTGGACTCCCTGCAAGAATCCTATCGTACCTGCTCCTGCCCCTCATGCTGTCTTATTACGCTGTGCTGCAGAACAGGGACAGGTAATGAACACGCTGAACACAGACAGGCCAGCAGAAACTTTGTGTGCTCCGAAGCTCTGAAACTCTCTTTGTTTTTGTTTGATAAACAAAGAAGAAAGAAAACAGCTCGATCGTTTCACTAATGACCATAAATTTCTGAGATGATGTGATCATCATGAGGTTGCTGGATAATTCCAGGAAACGGCTGCTAATAGATGGTGACGGAGTTCTGTAATTCCTACTTTTGTGCAGAGACATAATGTGGTAATGTCTCTTATACCTTTTAGAATTACTGATAGCAGTGCTTTCCATTGTTTATCATTATGCAACACTACATTAGCTGCAACCTGCAGCTTTTTACTTAGCTTCTTAATTTTTGTTTTTAGAATGACTGATCTCGCTCAACGTTCTGCAAGAAAATAAAGAAGTCCCAGATTGTCAGACTATTGCCTTAAACAGAGGCAGCATCTCTGCAACACATCCTAATCATCCCAATACAGCACGATGACCAGCAGCTACACCTCAGACTGTACAGACTGAAGTTAGCATGTTAAAAAGTTCATGACAGTACAGTTAGAGAAGATTGACCAAGGAGGAGTTTTTTTCTAATAGTTGAGAAGGCCTCTTCTCTCTAAAAAGAAGATTGCAGCATGCCTTAAGTTTACAAAGCTGCATCTGGAACAATGTACTGTGGAGAGCCAAGATCAACGTGAGGATGTTGGATTTAATGCCCTGCGCCATATTTAGAGAAAACCAAACAGAGCATGTCGACACAAACACCCCATACAAACTGGTTCTGCCAGAACTTTACTTCCCACTGTCTCCAGCGTAGAGCGCCTTGAGACAATTATTGGTGTTTTTTGGCACATATATATATAGATCAACTTTAATTGAATTGAAGAAATCTTGTAAAGAAAATGGGCCTAAATCCCAACACAGTGATGTGAAAGACTGATTAGTCATACACAAAAAGCTCTTGCTGTTAAAGGTGTGCTTAGTTTTCTTCGTTTTTTGCTAAACCAATAATTACACATTGTAACGTGTCATGTTTTATTGTTCATCTGAGGCTGTATTTATCTCATTTTAAATTCTGGTGAGGACCAGACGATATTTCCTAATATGTAAAACAATTAAAGACAGCGTATTTTCTTTTTCACATTACTGTACTTGTAGTTTGTTATTTACTTTTTATGCAGATGCAATCACTGTGACCTCTCTATTTCCACCAGGCTGGAGTTGCTGTTCAAGCAGATGCCTGAGCTTCTTCTGTTGACTTGGCACACCATGAGAGTTTTCACCTTTTTCTTTTTCGAAGGAGCTGTCTCTACCATCAAGAAGAATATAAATGAAAAGTAAGATGGCATCTCGTATCTTAAATTATTACACTGTTTATTGCGTATAGGATTTATATAGAATTATTTTACTTGAAATCTTAACCGTTTTCAATCTCAAGTATTTCAGCCAAACTCAACTGAACTTGAATATCTCTGTTTTAGCATCATGCCGGTCGCCCAGGCGCTGTGGCAGAAAGACCAGGCGCAGTCTGAGGCATCACAAGGCCGGAGGCAGCCATCGCCTTTCAACGAGTTTTCTTCACGTTCAGAGAATGCCAGTGAAAAATCATCTCCGGTTTACAAGAAACCAAAACAACAGTCTTTGTGAAATACTGCTGTAAACAAGTGAAGTGCAGATTTCCATTTAACATGTTCTAAAGTGTTGAAGAGTTTGCAGGCTTGTAATTTACGAAAGCTGAGTACAGTATCTGTATCTATGTTTTCATACTTGTGAAATTGTGTTGCTGAGGCAGTGGAGTGCAGACCTTCACAGTTGGCATAGTTTTGTCATTATTGGTTCTTTAACACTCAACGTTGTGCTGGATGTAGAATCCTTTACAGAATTTATGAAGAAGTTATGAAACCAAACAAAACCTGAAGGTGTTTGACCTGAAGATGGTAGGATGTAAAAGGCCACTGAAAGGTGGTAATCAACCCTTCAGAATTACTTTCATTTCCTTGGAGAACATTGTAACTACAATCTGTAAAATGCACTATAGTTAAGCTCTTCTAGAAAAAAGTCAACATGTCTTAGTCTTCAAAGAAACTAATGAAATGTTTTATAGTTTAATGTCATTTTTAAGCACAAAATGTGACAGCAAGTGGTTGTGGTCTGTCTGAAAATGCCGTCCTGTTTATCTACAGTAAGTGCTCTTTCAGAGTTGAAAAATCAGAACATCACTGACAAAAACACTCATGGTTAAGAATTTAGCTGCAGGGTGACGGTCAGTCCTGTGATGAGCTGTTACACAATAGGGCTCTTTCATCGTTACCTCACTAGCATTTTACAGCGATTCGGTGGTGAACCGCTGTTGCCTACGGCATGTCTTCATTTCATTTCCAGACGTAGCTTAATAACGATCAAGGAATTCTGGGAAAGGGCACAAATACTAATGTGTGACAAGGCAAGTTTGATGTCAAAGGAGCAGAAACCTACTTTCTAAGGCTTATTTGCCTTGTATCAAGTCTTTGTGTTGCTTTTCTAAAATGTAGCTGTTAATAGCTCCTGTCTTCCAGTCTATGCTTGATGCTTTTGGTTTCATTTGACCGGCCTGTTGTTATAAATTAGGCTAAATTGAGTTGTAGCCTTAGGACCTTCTTCATATTGTGCAAACTTTTGCTACCTGGCTGACAAACATGCCCCCGTATGGAGATGTACTGTTAAAAAGAACTTGGCTAGATAATGAATTTAAGGCTGCAACGTCAGAAAGAGATATAGCAAAAGCAAATAATTCTGTCAGTCCACAAGAGTGGGCAAGATATCGCGAGTTAAGAAATCAAGTAACTAAACTGAATATGTGCAAGAAGAAAGAATATTGTCAACTGAAGCTCAAGGAGGCCAGTAAGGACGGAAAGAAGGTGTGGGAAGTTTTAAATATAATGGGTAGAGATCTTGCTCCGGTGGTGTCTCACATCTACACGGGTGGAACGTTTATGAGTAAAGCTAAGGCCAATAATGTTTTTAATTACTACAGCAATAAAATAACAAATTTAAAATCTAATATGAGCCGAGGCGATCCCACCTTATCACTTATACAGGATGTTATCGTGAATAATAAGCAAAGCCAATTTAAGTTTGAGGCAGTGAGTGTTGAGATGGTAGAGCGCTTATTGATATCACTTCCTGACGATACATCCTCTGATAACACAGACAGCAAACTGCTCAAAGTTGCAGCCAAGTTTGTGTCCCTATGTCACATATGTAATAGATCTTTGGCATGCAGCTCATTTCCATTGCAGTGGAAAGAATCGAAAATAATTCCCATCCCTAAAAACAAGAACGACGTTTTTAATGGTGTCAATAGCAGACCGATTACTGGTCTAAGTAAAATTATGAAAATCAGTTACTCACTCAGTTTCAACATGCCTACAAACCTGGTCACTCCACCAGCTCAGCTCAGATAACTGGTATAAACATCTAGATGATGGGAACCTGGTCGGGTTGGCATTCGTGGACTTTAGTGCTGCATTTGATTTGATAAATCATGATCTCTTAATAGATAAACTAAAATGTTATGGATTTTCACCAGATGCTTTGTGCTGGATGGAAAGTTATTTGTCTGAAAGAAGGCAACAGGTTTATTATGATGGTTATTTCTCTGAGGGCTGTGAAATGAACAGTGCTCTACCCCAAGGCAGCTGCCTCGGTCCACTTCTCTGCTCAGTCTTTACGAATGATCTGCCGTACGTCCTGGATAAATCTCATCTTGTAATGTATGCTGATGATTCCACCATGTTTTACTCTGAATTGACCAGTGCAACAAGATTTGCTGAACATATTTGACTGAATAAGTAAAAACAACATGATTTTAAACGTATCCAAATCCATGTTAATAGGAAGTAGAGGACGCTTAGTCAACAGCCCACTGCTAAATCTTTCCATAGCTGGATCGGTATTAGAACAGGTCACCCAGACTAAATTACTTGGTGTTACCATAAACCACCACCTTTCATGGTCTCAGCACATCAACTCTGTTATAAGGAAAATGGGACAGGGCATAGCTATAGCTAAGAAATGCTCCTTTTGTATTACTTCTGTTATGAAAGATGTCATTAATGCACTAGTGTTATCTCATCTAGAGTGCTGCTCAGTCATTTGGTCAGCAGCTAATAAGACAGATCTGAACTTCAGTTAGTCCAGAACAAGGCGGCCAGATTAGTGTTAAGGTGTTCATACAATACAAATATCGATAAAATGCACAATAAACTTCCTTGGCTTTCTGTAACAGCCAAATTATACAATGACTTACTTGTATTTTTAAAGAAAGCAATACTGGTAAACACACCATATTTGTTTTCTGCTCAGTTGCAGCATCCAGATGAAATGCATAATCATAGTACATTTGGTAACTCCTCCGGTTAAAAGCAACTTTTTGTTATATTCAGAGCATCTTTTCAGTGGAATAAGTTGCCTTATGCAATTAGAGAACTGGCTTCTATTCATAATTTGAAAAATGATTTAAAAGCCTATTTAGGCAGCTTTTAATTTATTGTAAATATTGTAAGAGGGTAAGGTCATTTGTAATGGAAATGTGTGTATTTTGTCATAGTGTTTTTCCTGGGGGTTTGGGCCCCAGGAAGACTAATGGGGTTCCTTTTAAATATGCAAACAAATAAACAGAGATGACAGAAAAACACATCAATGGTGTCTAGACAGGCTTAAATCAGGGGTGTGGCTTTATTAACGAAAGTACACCGCTTTCTCGGGTGACCATCTAATCCACTTTCACACTCCTGTCTGAATGGAAACATGTGTCGACACAGAGAGGAACAGATGATTTTGATCTCTCAGCTCCATGTCCTTTTTCATACAGATGGCCTGCTACCTGCAGACAGATCCTCTTATATAATAAATGTGGATGGATGATACAGATAACACACACATCTGGTGCTGTTCCGCATCAGCCGCTGATCCAGCCAGTCAACTGGCAGTAAGCTGGCTTTACGAAGAAAGAAAGATGCCCTTGCTGGTTTTTCAGTTTTTGAGAGTATGTGGCAGACTTGTCATATAAAGACAACATGGGATAAAGGCTGGAAATGCACAAGTTCTTTTTTTGTGTACTTTTAACTTTAGATTAAAAAAAAACTTGTGCCAAACTAGGTCATAACATAACGCAGAATGAGATTCATCCTCTGTCAGGATGTAAAAAATGTAACAGCATTCTCAAAAAAATGAAATGAATGTGTGCATTTTCCATCGGGCCCTGAATTATGTATTGTTGTTTTTGTTTTTTGTTTTAACTGGGCCCTTACTCGTCAAACCCTCTGCTCAAAAGCAATAAAAAATTAGGACTGACATCAGTAAAACTGAGTTCACATTGCTCACTGTCTCTTTAACGACGATATCTCTAAAAGTACATTCAGTAATCTGCAACTGAGTGAGTATACCGTAGAGTGATTGCTATGTGAGTTGAGGAATAATTGATTCTAGGTTGTTTTTTTGCTTCTTTATGAAATTTCTGTCACTGATAAAATGCTGCAGAGACACATCTGGAGGTTGACTTGTTTTTTAATGATAGTCTTAATGCTTTTTTGTTGCTTGAGATGATGAAAATGGGTTTTGACAAATACTGCCTTAAAGGTATAGATGATCTCCATCTGGTTCTCCGTGCTATTAAAGCACACACGCATAAACACAACGTCAAACCAAGAGAAACACATCAGATATGTGTCTCAGTAAAAATATGTATCTTGTGTTTGTGTGAGAGTTTATGCTCGTTTATCTTTGCCCAGTGTCACTGAAAACACTTCTACAAATCAAAGTGAACCAAAATCTCTCCTCAAGTAAATACAAAAAGGCATTTTTAAAATTTATGATTTCATTTATTAACCTCCTAGGACCTGGCATCCACATATGTGGACGTCACATTTTGGGTTATTTAGACCAAAATACTCAATTTTGCTCTACAAGGGCCTGATATCCACTGACGAGGACATTATGCTGCTGCTGTTCTATCAAAATTTTAAACGAATATCCTCATATGTGGCTCTGATTTTTCTTAGAAACAAAAATAAGGTGAAAAAACCCTGGTAATTCTTTGTTTTAACATTCATCAGGTCCCAATCAGCCCAAATATCAAAGAGAAATAAAAAATGCTGCTGTGGAAGAGTTCGGGTCTTAGGAGGTTAAGGAAAGAAGCTCTCCGTGTGTCTACCTGGCCCCATGTGAAAAAGTAGTTGCCCCCTAACGGTAATAACTGGTTGTGCCACCCTTGCCAGCAAGAACTGCAATCCAGTGTTTGCAGTAACTTGCAATAAGTCTTTCCTATCGCTTTTAGTCTACTCTTCTTTGAAGGATTGTTTTAATTCATCCACACAGGAGGATTTTCAAAGTTTAAACTCAGGCTAAAGCATCTAAACTGTTGCTTTGAGTCAATCGGAGATAGATTTTCTGCTGTGTTTCAGATCATCGTCCTGCTGCAAAACCCAAGTGTGCTTGAGCTGCTTAGGGTACGAGCATTATCAGCATCTACATAACTCTTGGAAATTGTTTGAATTACACTTTCATCATTAAAAATTATATAATTTATGTGTAGTTAATATAAAAATGTGGCTGTAACTGACTACTTCGTCTTACACAGTGAACATGTTTCATTGTGTAGCGGGCAGGAAATAGAACGCAAGCGCAGGACTCATACGAGGGGAGGGATGAACTCAAAACGGCAGCTTTACTGCTGAAAAAACAGATTGGTACTGAACTAAACACAAGGAGCTATAAACAAGAAACTCAAATCAAAAACCAGAGACATGAGGGAGCTACACTGGGAACACAGGGAACTGGAGCACGGAGGAAACGCACAGCGTGAGGGAACGATGCGACAATGAATGGAGGTGAGCACAGACAATAAATGCACAACGAGACCCTAACCCTAACCCCCTCCGACAGCCAAACCCATCTGTTCTCTGATTGGATTGTTACATTTGTGATTGACATGACATTGACCAATCAGATGAAAGGAAGAAAAATAGGGTCAAAATTCGTACTTGTAACTTGCAGGGTTTTTTTTGGCTAAGTGCACACACAAATTCTTTTTACACATACAAATCCCGATTTACAAGTACAAAATATTTATGACCACATTTTGAGCCCATATGGATCTTCCTTTGCCTTGAAGATGGGTCATCTGGGGGATATTGTTTCTCCCAAACCTTCAGCAGCCCTTGTGATCACACTAACACACACTAGACTACACTACACACTAACAGATTGTTCAGTTTCTAAGCTTTTCTTCTGCTTCCTCTACATCTTCTGAATTTAGAGCCTGGATGATTAGACTGAAGAAAAGTCTTATTTTTGCTTATGAACATCACTATGTCATTTCCTGGTAAAGCAGAAAAGTAGTTTCCTGTTTGCCCTGTCTGACCCTGAGAACTTAAACTTTATCTAATTATCCAGGTTTTTCCTGGTGACTATTGCATGTGTGTAGTGCCTCCAGTTTAGGGATTTTTGGCCTCGATGACTAAATGTAGATCTGTGTAATTTCAACAATCAAATGCTTTGATTTATTTATTTTATTATTATTATTTGCCTGTCATATCTGGCACTGTAGCAATCAGAAGTATTGTCCTAAGGCCAAGCAAAATGCCCAACAGCATGGCTTTTGCTATACTGGTCCACTTGATTGTCATCGTTTATTTGATCTTTATTATCATTATATTTTTATTTTAAGTCAATACAATCAGAAGGGACAGGACCAGAGGACGGGAAAGAGAAAGAAGAAGGAAAGAGACGTTTGTAAGAGAGTTAACAGAAGGCGAGGACGGATAGAGAGAGGACAGACACTAAAAATCAGCTTTCACCTGCTGAAAAACAGACACAAAAGCAGACAACACAGTCAGGAAACCATAGCAACAACGAACACAACAGTAATAATAATTAATAAATATGATTATTTGAATAAATGTAAATAAATTGAATGTAAGTAAATAATAAATATTGAATGTTACTGAGCAGCATACAGTACTAGTAATGCATGATATGTTTAGATGCAGCAGCCAACCCAGACAGTGTGTGTCTGTGGGTACCTGTGTGCACACCTGTGTGTGCGAGCTCGTTCGTATTCATAAAGTTCTCCATATAAGTGTCTAGTAGGTGTGGCCCTGCCCCCCAGGACATGAAGCAGGCATGGACGAGACCCAGGCCCCAGACATCTAGATGCCCCCCAGAGCACGAGAGCTTAAGGACGACCACTGCAGAGGCAATCGTGCCACCCACCCAGAAAAGAGCTGAGGAGTGCCTTGGACGGGTGTCACCCGGCAGCCACGGTGCAGGAGTCACAGGGCTACGCCAGAGCAGACCAAGCCCCGGGCCCAGAGGTCCACAATCTGAGGGGCCCCCACACTCAAGGGGTCCAACCGAGCTGGGGGGGCTTGGTCAGATTTGGTTTTTGTGGTTAGAAAAGCTGATGAAAGTTGATAATAGTTAGGAGTTATTTTAAAATAAAACAGATTATGTGGTGTCACCATTCTAAATTAAGCTGTAGCAACGCTGTTTGTTGTGTCAGGAAAACCAGTGAAATGAATATCGAAGTATTATCTACTGTTTAATATGGCCTCATGTGTGAGACATAAATAACAAGAGCCAACTGCTGTGTATCTCATGACTGGATATGGTGAAACACTGTTGTGTTGTGAAATTGTTGCACAAGAACGTGGTTTAACCACCGTTCCCGTGTTACCGCCTCATGACGGGCAGATAAGCACAGCGGAAACTCTTCACAGATGAGATGATTGTATCCATGCTGATGTTTTCATGCTGTTATTCCCCCTGTCCTCACCAACCCCATCCAGAACACGATGCTTCCCTCTGCACAGTTGAATAAATTCCCCTGTTGAGATGAGAGATGAGAGATGAGAGAGCCTTTATTTGTCAGTTGCAGGTCTTTTGCCCACAACCGAGATGACAGACCTTGCCGACCGTACATACAATACACAAACATCACATTGAGGAGACAGGTCAGGCTAAGTAGCGAGGAAAAAAACATTGAAATGTGTAACACAAAAGGATAATCCAGATAATACTGTTGTGTTGGCCTTAGGTGATCCAGCTAACCAAAATGAAAACAGGGTTTTTGTTTTGTATGTGGCGTTGCATTCTGCTGGTCCCTGAAGTTTTTGATTACCTTCTACATAAACCATTTCTACACAGTCTTGCCTTGTTAATGGCTTAATGTTTGACATTTATCTCATTAAACTCCATTTATACCACCTGACAATTTTTAATAGAAAAAACTAAAACAAAACAACACATTTCGTTATAGCTGTAAGGCTTTGTTGAGGATTGCCACTTCCAACAGAATCAGTGTTACTTTTTTTCTTTTTAGTTGCTTCTTCTTCTTTGTGATTTGCAAAGATGCAAAAATAACTATCATATTAACAAAAGATTTCTTACTGTCCTGGCAATGCAGACAAACATCACTTTGTGTGTAGAATTAAATACCCATTCCTGCTGCTTTCACCTTTGCACAGTGGAAACACCAGTTCTAATCAAAACTGTGAAAATGGAGAGGAAAATAAATAATACAGGGCCTTTAACCCCCCCTCCAAAAAAAGCCTAAAATCAATCACAAGGAGAAAAACAACAACAACAACCAGTGAGCCAATAAATCTGTCAGGGTCTGTTCTGTAATGTATGTATACACACCATGACAGCAGGATCACCGGATGCAGTTAATTATGGATGAAAGCACACACACACATGCACACACGCACACGCACACACACACACACACACTGAAGTTCAAAAGAGGGACACACCAGTCCTCACAGAAATTCTCTCTCCCATGTGTCACACAGACTCTGTCTCCTCTGTCTTCCTTCATCTATCTCACTCCGTTTATCTCGCACTCAGTTGTGGAATTTTCCATCAAAGCAGCTCGTTAATGATGGAGCACCTTCATGCATCTTTAAGCATTTGACAGGGATCTTCCACTGTGCAGTTTCAGCCCAATGCTCACACAAATCACACACACTGAAACCACTTTTTCTTTATTTAATGTTTCCTTTTTTTGATAAAAGTCAACAGTGTAGCTACTTCGTTTTCACTCTACAATAACAACAGAGCATGAAAAACAAAACCAGGCCCAATCCTCATTTGATGCTTAAATGTTTAAAAGTTATGTGCACACATCTTTGTGGGTATTTACAACTGTTTGGATCCATGTGAATGAAATCCTGTCATTTACATCGTGTGTGTAAATGTAGACAACCTCCTGCTGTCACCTCCACCTACACAATGAGTGTTGAGGCAAAACAAAGCGCTCCCTGAGCCAGTCACTCAAAATGTTACTTTCACTGTACCTGAATTGACCTGACTGTTGATGGCTGCTGCCATCATTATGTTTTCAAATCCCACTATATTCCCACCTTGTATACATGTGTGTGGTGCCCTCTGTACATGTATAGGACAGTGAAATATTTATGCTTTTTTGAGGTTTTCATATAAGTATAACTGATTTTATGATGGCCACAACACCACAAAAACACACAAAATAAAACACACTAGTTATACATAATAAAAACCCCACATTATTGAAAGGATATTCCATTAGGATAGTTTTGAGGGGAGAGTGAGAACCAAGAATTCAAAGAAAAAAAAAGAGGAGACTGTCATGTCTTTATGAAAAGTAAAAAAGTTTCAGATGCCATGGTTTGACATTTGTAAATTTATATATTATTCAATATATATGTTTCTACAACAAATCCTGAAGGTAATCTGGAAGTATCTTTTACTCTGTTTGGGTAACCCCTTGGATTATATTACCAATTACAATTTTGATGAGGTATCTAGTGTCTGTAATGGACACAATTTTAGAAACCTAACCAACCTTGCCAGGGATGTAGTCAGATTGACTGGATGTTGTTAAAACCCCACTCCAAGAGAAAATGGGACACACACAAACACAAGCCAACATAAACACATTCTGGATAAATAAGCAGGAGGATTAATATCAAAAGCTGTTTTTACTTCTAGCTGATTTGATGGCTGATATTTTCATTTAGCATTTTAGATGGGTAAGTCCTCTTCAAATTTCTCTCGTAATCCATGTTAGCGATGAGGCTCAGTTGTGTTACTTGTGAAAATACAGCTGTTGCAAGCTTAGAGACCTGAACGATCATCAAAGACAACAATGATGTGTTGGTATGAAGGCCTCCTCTTAATCTGTTAAACAAGGATAGGAAATTGGTTTAGCATTAATGATATGAATGAGGAAAGTCCTTTTGTCTGTTGTCTTAGAACACATAGCAACAGGCACCAAACCAGCTCCACTGTATATCTGACAACAATAAAAACAACTCTTAACCAGAACAAAGAACTGCAAAGTGTGTAAACCTGACAGTTAGATGAAAATCATTTCACTGAAATGCAAGTATGAAAACACAAACTTTATTTTTGATGCTATGGTTTACTGTGCAATTTTCTACACTAACAGACCCTCCAAGCTCCACTTTGCACTCCAATGTGTTGAATCAAATTCTAATATTTTAGTTTTTATATCACTTAGCAGGTATTTGATGCACACATTCAAAACAAGCAAAAGAGAGCAACAACAACAACAACAACAAAACTATCTGTATAAATACAATACAATGTGCCATTTTTTAATTAGGGAATTTTCTGTATATTTGTTTAAGGTTTTGTTTATTTGTTTTTTTCTTTGCTGCACCTGAATGTGCAGTGTTTAAATTTGCCATGGATTCTTTTTCCACTGTACTTTTTAACCACACATTTGTCCATTTATGGAATTATCAGTTTAAAAATATAGTGATTTCCACTGTAGCTGTTAATTCAGCCAACAGGAGTCGTGAAGTTTCTTTAACAGGTAGATTTGCATCGTCGTTAATGTGAAATGTCACCCACTGCCTTTGTGATAATAATAATAATTTAGATTTTCATAGCATCTTTCAAGAAAGAAAATTAATAACCGGGGGTTTAATGGACAAATGTTACTCCTGTTGCATTCTACATGATGGAAGTAGTAACCTCTGTTTATAAAAAAGGACTTGATAACTACAATGTGCTAAAGTTCATCACAATTCTGACTTTTATTAGCTTGTTGTTCTTCTTGAAACTCTAATTATTGTTTAATTTCCATTGTGTGCGCGTGTGTGTGTGTCTGTACGGGTTCTTATACTGGTGGGGACCAGAATCCAGGCCCGCACAGGGTTGAAGACATTTTTCACATTCAAAATGTGAAAAAGCAGCTGGGAAAGCATTATGTCATTGGGATGTCCCCACGAGGATAGCAAACCAGACATCTGTCTATGTGTGTGATCTTTGTGTGTGCCAGATATCTGTTTCACTCGCAACCTTCTGCACCTGCTTGTAACTTATATGACAGTCCACTACCACGGACCAGGTGGCGTGTCAACTCTCACCTTCCATCTCCTCCCAGGTGTCACTCAGTCCACCTTTCTCCCTTTTCACTCATTGCCTTGGACGCCTCTCATTATGATCATAATCTGGGTCATATATTCATTTTTTGAGGTTCCTGTTATAGAAATTTCCTGGAGAAAACAACCTGTTCTAGTAAAGCACCCACAAAGTCATCTGAGGAGCAAGAACTCTCAAAGAGTAATCATCTGTTCTCTTCAGCAGCATTTAATTTGAAATGTCAAAAGCACTGCTTGCTTTATTGTTCCCACTATGAATATTTATATTGTATTTAGGCACAGTTGGTGTGGAGCACCTGCAAGTTCATTGTAGATGTACAATGACAATAAAGGGCTATTTAATTCTAACCTTGCAAAATAACACAGCATTTGTGATGTGACACAGGAGGAAATTCAGCTGCTGCTAACAGGAATTTCTTGCAAATTCAAGGTTAGAAAGACAGTGTTGTTAATCATCTTCATTTTATCCTCTGTTTTCAAGATGAATGTGTAAAGGCACACTACAACAATCACACAGTCTGTCAGCTCAGGAATGTGGTCGTGTATTCTCTGGTTACGTTTATGTCACTCAGAGACACAATTGTTGCACCGACAGTCATCATACCAACTTACTCTAATAGCATATCTTCACTCAACTACTCATAATCAAGGCACAACTATATGATGAAACTGCTTTCTGAAGTGTATATATGGGGGAAAAAATCCAACTTTAAGTTCTATTCAATGCGTTTTATACATTTCTCATTTCTCATGAGGTGTGTGATATCTTGTAAATTTGCACTTAAGATACATTAGTAATATATAAACATTTTCTTGAATGTCTGTATTAGATATACAGATGTACACTTTTACAGCCTTCAGAATGCCTTCATTCTTTGTAGCATGGATTCAGTGTGGTGCTGGGAATATTCCTCAGTGATTTTGGTCCATATTCAGATGATGGCATCATACAGATGCCACAGATGTGGTGAATGAACACCCATGATGGGAATTTCCCATTACATCCCATCGCAAAGGTGATCTAATGGATTGAGATCTGATGACTGTGCAGGGCACGAGCACAGAGAACTCATCATGTTCAAGAAACCAGTTTGAGATGATGTGAGCTTTGTGACATGGAGTATTATCCTGCTTTAAGCAGCTTCATGGGCACACTCTGGTCATAAAGAGATGGACATGGCCAGCAACAATATTCAGGTACAAGCTAGCATTTAAACAATTCTCAGTTTGTTCTAAGCCACACCAATATATCACCACCAGCAGCAGCCTGAGCTGTTCATGCCAAACAGGGGGCTTCCATGGTGTTTAGCTAAATTTGACTCGACCATCCAAATGCTAAAGTAGAAAATGAGACTCATCAGACCAGCAATATTCTCAGTCTTTGGTTTGGTTTTGGTCAGCACGTCCAGATTGTCGTCTCAGTTAACTGTTGGTAGTCCTGTGCTGCCTATTTAAACTTCAAGAGGTCACAATCAGAGCACGTTGCTATTATGTTATGTTGCAGCAATTCTGGAATACTGGGTATGCAATCATTAACATCATAAAATCTGCAAAAGTAGAAACTTTTAATCACTCACATGATTGTGGTGTCAGTGTGTGTTTGTATCGCCGTTGTTGCCGTTCACCTTTGCACCCTGTTAAGTGTCTTTTCCTTTTCACTGGCTGTGATTTGGTTTCTGTTCACTTCAGCCTCATTCACTTGATGAGCATCATGAGGATTCGTGAAATTCTGCTGATAAGTGAAATTTATTTAAAATTATTTTTATTATACAGACACAATATTTTGTATTATTGTTTGCCAGATCTGGAGAATCCAAAAATACCTACATGGTTAAAAAAAATAAAAAATAAAAAAAGAGACCACCAGTGTTGATAACTATATTGCAAGTGGGCACAATAGACTATTTCACTGAGTCCACATTTAGGCCAACACCTAATGTGCAGTACAGTTCAGATGATGTACTTTATTGTACTGGTTTATTTCACTGAGATGAGCTGTTATATCTACAGACAACAGTATCAGGTGATAGCAGACTTCTCCATGTGAACCAGAGACTGGCATCCTGTTGGTACCTCACAGACTACCAGTGTTTGTGTGGCACTAGCATTACAGTGAAAGCAGAGACTGCTTAATGAAAGTCATGACGAAATCTTATATAACACTGGGGATTTTCTTACCTGAAGGGGGAACACAGAGGGAATACAAAAAAGTTCACTCCTCTCTCTTTCACCAAACATGCACACCTATGTATCTCCATTCACACAAGCACAACTTTCTATAAACACACCAGTGCACATAAAACATGAGAAGAAAACATTTAAAATCCCAGGATGTATTACATCTTCATTACAGTAAATCGTATGTTTTCATACATATAAATACAGTGTAAAGGTCTTCGTAATGAAATAAACTCTGGCTTATTGTTTTCATGAGTATGCTGTTATCATTTATCAGTTTACCAGCTGAACAAGTGATTACCTGTATCAACAAAAACGGGCATCAAACCATACAGTTAGTTATCATTATGACCGCAAAGCTGATTGTCAAACACACAGAAAGTAACATAGTGACAAGAAAAAGAAGTGAATTGCTTGGATTCACTTACATTTACATGAAATTAGAATATGGGTAGATCTTCAGGTTATCGTTCCACTATTATTATTATTATTATTACTGCTATACAATATGATGCAAAATGTGAACCCTTATGCTTATAAAATTAGCAAACATGTAAGTCTCAGTCATACAGGCCTGGAGAGCGATCGGTGCAAGGGGCAACATTTTTTCCCAGTAATCTGTGATTGCCAGGGAGGTCAATGACCAGTCTAGACCTGCGTGACTTTAGGAATCGATTTCACAATGATAGCCAACAACGTCCACTTGCCAGGTGGTTGGAGAGTACACATTTCCCCAGTGATTTCAGGTTGTTGCTGACCTGTCTCTAGCCTGTGCAAGTGGTGCCTAATCCAGCAAAGCTCCATCTAAGGTGCAACATTTTTTATTTAAAATTGTCATGTACACCAAGCTACATATAGACATTACTGACATTACTGTCAATAATGTGAGAGTCTGTGTCTGTAGGCCTATTATAAGCCAATCATCATCAATTTCTAATTAATGAAAGTATCCTATATTGCCAGGATAGTTCCCACCTGATAAAACTGAACCCGGGCAAACAAGGGAACAAGTAAATCTAAGTAAAGCCCAATTAAAACCCAGTAAAGATCCTGATGCATGAGTGCAGTTTAGTAATAAGCTAATTGTGTAAAAACCTTCAAAGATCACATTGTGTAGAAAACCAAGTAATTCCGATGGGCTCACTTGTTGTTGCCACCGTATAATCTCATTTTCATCATATGCTCAACCACCACGCTCTAAAGTGTGTCCAAATTTGGATGTTATGTATTTTGAGATTAAAAAAATAAATAAAATCACATCCTTGGATCCAGATTATCTCAATTTTTCTTTCCAGAATTTATTTTTATGAGCCACTTTTCAAAGACCCACCTCTATGTTACGTTGCAAAAGCACAGTTTTTGAGTTATGGGATAACAGATCCCTTTATAAGCAATTATCTTTGGCTTCTTTCATCTCTCATTCATATTTTCTTTGACACAGAGAGAAATTCTCTATAACTGAAGTTTCTTTGTCTACAATAAGACAGTGAATGAAAGGAAAAAAAAGGATGAAATCCAAATTTGGGAGAACTGATGTGACCCCATAAAGAGTGTAGATCCATTACACTTCACATAACTTCTTTCAAGATTCATTCAGATCCAGAATATTATGTTGGACACTCCTTTTCTTTAAATAACACACAAATGCATGAAAAGGACAAAATGGTTATAACCTTTATAATACCAGTCAAATATGAAACCAAAAATACTGAGCATATATGTGTGACAGACAGAGGTATTACAGTGGAATTATATATGGCATATTCAACAGTATCCCAACATTGCATGATTTAAGGCACTCCATTACAATACAACAAATAAAAACAACAACTATATGAAGTGGAATCAGTCTGACTGTGAGTTGTGGAGAATCCTTACTCGGTCAACCCAGTGAGAACGAATGAATACTTCACAATTATGATTCAGTTTTTGTGTAAATGAATAAATAAATAAATAAATAAATAAATAAATATGTGATGACTATAATCTAGACAATAAGCACAACACAAATTAGTCTTTGAAGACACTTAGAGGAAAGGAGGGACCTTTGTTTGTTCAGAACTGGCCAGCAATTCAGTTTTGCAGAGTTGCAATTTTAATCGGACAATATAGAAGATTTCAGTTAAGCAGTGAGATGAAAAGTGGGCCGTGTGAGGCATTGCAGACACTGTAAATATTATATAAGCATCAGTTTTTGAGCAGGAGAGAATTTATTCCAATAGGATGAAATGTTGAATTATCAGAGATGAATAAAATACATTAACAATGTGACAGTTAAGAATTTTCTTTACTTTAGATGAACTTTAAATGGTTTAATACTTTATGGCCCATTAAAATGCTGTTGGAAAGCTGTGTTAAACATCCTCGAGGACAAAATCACAACATGTTGTAAACATTAGGATTACTGGCCAATGCAATGAACAGAAGGTTTCCTTTAAAAGGATCTGTTAGACACACACGAGAATGAAGAACGTTTCTCGGGTGTGTGCAACCTAAACATGAAACGTAATAACATGAATTCCTAAACATTAATATGGGGAACTCATTTTCAAAATGTCATTTCCATATTGGACAAAAAGAGGTAAATGTGGTACAACCAGTTTATAATTAAAAAACATATTTTTCACACGGTGCAGTGCAGATCTAATGAAGCCAACTGGCCACTCGTAACAGTGACTATTTAATATTTACTGCTTTCACCTCCTATTGAACAGTGTTCTTCTGACGTCAGTTCCCTTTGTCACTCTGCCAGATCCCGTTGGCTTTATTGAGCGAGGTGTTGCTACCCTGTGTGGTATCCTTTATGGCTTTCTCGACAGCATCAGCCAAGGGCAACTTGTCCTCTGCTTCTGCCTCTCTATGGTAGAAATAGTTGAAGTTGGAAACAATGACGGGAACAGGCAAGGCAATAGTCAGCACACCTGCAATGGCACACAAGGTGCCCACCATCTTACCCCCCATGGTAATGGGACACATGTCTCCGTAGCCTACAGTGGTCATGGTAACAACAGCCCACCAGAAGCCATCAGGTATGCTGGCAAACACTGTATTTGGCTCGTCTACCTCAGCAAAGTAGATAGCGCTGGAGAAAAGGATAACTCCAATAAAGAGGAAAAAGATGAGCAACCCGAGCTCACGCATGCTGGCCTTCAGAGTCTGTCCCAGGATCTGGAGCCCTTTAGAGTGACGAGATAGTTTGAATATACGAAACACCCGCACCAAGCGGATGATACGTAGAATGGCCAAAGACATGTTCTGCCCTGAGCTTTCTGCTGGAGTTGTGGCCAATTCTGTAATCACAGTGACAAAATAAGGGATGATAGATATGATGTCAATAATGTTCATGAGGTTGTGGAAAAACTCTCTTTTGCTAGGGCAGACCACAAATCGCACACACAGCTCAAAGAAAAACCAACCAATGCAGGCAGTTTCAATGATGAAGAAAGGATCAGAGAAGGTTGTGGGCTTTACACCAGGCGGACCCACAGTTTGGTTAAAAGGTTGTACAGCTGTGGGCACAACTGGGTCGGTCTCATCTCTGAATTCTGGTAGTGTTTCCATGCAGAAAATAATAATGGATATGACGATGACAAGGACGGACACCAGCGCTACACCTCGTGCTGCATTGGAGCTCTCTGGGTACTCAAACAGCAGCCAGAATTGTCTGTACACATCATTACTAGGAAGAGGAATCTCAACGTCTTTTAAGAATCCTTCTTCTTCTCTGAACTGCTCCATAGCCTCGTTTCCAAGCTCATAGAACAGAATTTCATCTGCAAACACATCGAGGGGAACGTTAGCTGGTCGCCTAACTTTACCTCCTGACTGGTAGTAATATAAAATTCCATCAAAGCTGGGTCTGTTCCGATCAAAGAAGTACTCGTTCCTCATTGGATCAAAGTATTCCATCCTCTTCAAAGGGTCCCCTAGAAGTGTCTCAGGAAACTGGTCCAGTGTTTTAAGCTGCGTCTCAAAACGAAGACCGGCAATGTTGATGATGATTTTCTGATCTCCATCATCCAAGCCTCGTTTATCAACAAAGAGATCCTCACAGCACTCCTTAGCAAGCCGGTTAAAGATCATCTCACTTTCCTTGCTGCCCTCACTGCTTAGCAGCAGTTTAAAGTTTGAGATCATGCTAGCACAGCTGCTACGCCCCTTTCTAGTTGGAGTTGGCATCGTCGGGGACTGTGGTACTGTAAGTGTCTGCGGAATGGGTGAAGAGGAGGTCGATTCCCAAATGTATGGGGGTATAGGGCTGCAGTGGGAAGGTGTAGGTGTTAGGTCTGTGGCTCTTAGATGGTAGTTGCTGGTTGGGCTGCTGTGCTCTGGGGGCATGTCCACTGTGAGAGCTGTGGTCTCATCAGCATAGGTGTCCACCTCATCTCCAAGGTTGCCAGCAAGGTCATCCAGGCTCTCAAAGTCTACCAAGGCCACCTCCATGGCTTTGGTTCAGCCAGTGCAACACACAGACTGACAGATGGGAGGTTCACACACCAGAGTCAGCAGCTCCAGCAGCGTAGCAGAGCATTCAGGCTACAGTGTGACTGACGTAAATACAAAAACTCCTTCAACTTGTTTTTTAAAAATCCAGCTCCTGTAGAGTTGAAGAGGAGAGACAAAGATTATCAGTGTGTTTCTGTTAGCTGTGCAGAGCTCACCAAGGCAAGCATCAGGTCATTAGAATATGATAAACACAAATGCTAGTTTCTTGGAGAATTATTTGGAAACAGAAAGTGAGAGACATAGTTTAAGATGAAAAGAAAAGAAACTGGGAACCAGCAACGTTATCTACCAGCAATACAGCTAGAACATGGGGGAGAGAAAGAACAAAAACTAGTAAATTCTTTGCTGGTTCTTTCTTTTGCCTGCTGTGGCAGTGGCACTGCGATGGGTCATGTAACTTTGAAAACAGCAGACATTAAATAGGAGAGCAACTCAAGGGTAGCTACAGTAGGGCCTGACCCTTACATGTTCACATATCTCTGACTGATCAAATCATTATCAAATTGTTGACATAAACTTTACTACTATTCCTTTAAATAAGTAATACTAGTTAGCAATACATACTAACCAGTGCATATACTGGACACTGAAGTTATTTTAACAAACAACCTGAAATGAAAGAAAAGGGATGAGAGCTGCACAACCTGTCATGACCCCGAGGGTTGTAGGAAAGGAGGACAGTCCGAGGTAACTGGGACTCTGCATACATTAGTGCATAATTAACTGACTGTGCAGTGATAGCATGAGCCTAGTTTCTACCAGACGCCAAGGCTCACATTTAAACTCCACTGTGCCATATCTTTGGTCTTAGCTGTAAAAATAAGCTCTGTTCCAGCTTTGCTCTTTATATTTGTATTTACCTGTGTGTGTTTTTTCATCAGCATTCACATAGTATGAAATAGTGAGGTTGTGTGAAAGGTGTATTTGTGCCTGTCGGTGTGTGTGCCTGTGTGGGGTTGTACTGTATAGGTGTGTGTGTGTGGGTGTGCATGCATGTGTGTAACTGTGTGAATGGGTGCTAAAGCCTGCAGATGTTTAATTAAAGACTCCAGAGATGAGTCACCACCTAAAACCAGAGCCAGTGATACCAATCCTCCTGGGAGACAAAGAGAGAGCGAGAATAACGAGGATGATATGAAAATTATTGGGGAAGTGGATGTGGGTGGATGGGATGAGGACAGCATTGCAAAAAAAAGGGAATGTGTCAATGAGACAGAATGGGACTTGATAGGTGGGTGGATGGATAGACAGGATGATGAGAGAGGACCCCGACAAAAAAAAAGGAGTCTGATCGATCAAAATCAGGCAAAAAAATGGGACACAGAAAAGCATCATGGTGACTACTGTCTTTCACAGGAATAAAATATGAAACAAGGATGAACAAGGCCTAAATAATTCTTTAGGATTGCAAAATGTTAAAATCATGTGCTGAATCATACGATATGAAAAACACAAACTGGTAAATCATACAATGGAAGTCTCATTTCCTCCTGAGACCTCCTGACTGGAACAAGGTCAGTTTCCTCAATTGGGACTTTCTAATGATCTTGAAACAGAATCTGAAAATCAGGCTCAACTGTCAACTTAATACTCAGAAATCATTGACATAGACCTGCCAAACCATTTTATCAACGTTTTCTGCCCCAAACTAAATGTACTTATAGTGTTCATTTACATTATTGCACACTAAATTATTAGATGACTGATTCACAAAGCACAAATTAGGGCAATTTTCTCAGTTTGGCATTCTGTTTATTCCTAAACCAGGGTAGAATCTAAAGGAAGACATATGATATACAGTTAAATATGTTGCAACCACTCTAAAGTCAAATCTTTAATGTTGAGGAATGAACAAAGTAATCAATAGCAACAATATTCCCAAACAGACTCACACAAAGCATATCAAACAAGCAACAAACTTTTACCTTCCTTTGCAAGAGGTTTTTATACCATCGGCATCAAAGAATAAAAACAAGAGTAAGAGAAAAAGGGTCCTGCACAAGTCCAGCCGCTTTACCAACTTTTCACTTGGGATCAGAATGGTCAGCCTCTCATGGACTACTTTAGGTAACCTTATGCTTGAGTGGAAACTAGAGCTGCGGCAAAGGGTACAGGCATAACGATGCGCGCACACACACACACACACACACACACACACACACACACACACACACACACACACACACACACACACACACACACACACACACACACCGACCGCAGAAAAACAAAGTCAGCAGTGGAAAGCAAACTCATTCTCAATATTGTTAATTTTGCATGTGTGTGTGTGTGTGTGTGTGTGTTTGTGTGTGCATGCATGAGTTAGATTGTTTCCCAAACCATGCATATCATAAGTTGTCTGTCAGGAATCTGAGTGAGGTACTCAAAGCTTTCTAGAGTGGAACATTGCAATTAGATCCTCAGATTTCTCCATGCTTGACTTGGGCCACACACACACACACACACACACACACACACACACACACACACACACACACACACACACACACACACACACACACACACACACACACACACACACACACGTCTGTTGTTGCTATCCTCGTGGGGACATCTCATTGATATTAACCATCCAAATTGCATGCCTAACTCTAACCCTTTCCCTAAACCTAACCATAACCCAGTTGTAACCTTGACTGTAAAACCACATTTTGAGTGTGAAAAATGCCTTCAAACTCAAATTTAAGTAAGTTTTAAGTAAAATTTCAGATTTGGTCCCCACTAAGATAGGAAAACCGGTACACAAACACACACACAGGTCGTATCCATATCTGAGTTACTTACACTATCACAATCAATAATTGATTTTTAGCAACTCTCACATGTTCGACATCAGAGGAGTAGAAAGAGTGATGACAGAGTGACAAGGGCAGAGAAACCAAAGCCTCCATTCTCAACCAGCACAGCCTTCCATCTCCCACTGCCAACTCTGCAACGCTCACTGCTTCAATACTAATGTAACTATGTTTTTTCACTCTAGCATTCTGTATTACATATCCCAGCATTTGTGGGGAAAAAAAATAGGACATATGTGCTTATAGCTCAAAAACTACCGGTAGTAAAAAAGAAAAATAGACAATAAATGAACAAATATTTAATGGAAATGGAAGTGATAAATACTTCAAATATACAGAACAGTGAAAACAAAATATCTTGTGTCCCTGACTATGACAGGACATCGTAAAACAAAGGTTTCATATGGGCCAATGTTAATGCATGGTGGGTAACCATTTTTACCATGCTATTAATATTCAGGATATCATGTTGAGAAAAACTCACAAGTCCTTGTTACATATGATCCTTTAATGCTCACTGGAAAGCCCAGCACACAACAGAGAGACAGCACAGGGATTTACATCCAAGCTATGGTCATGCATGTTGCAATGAGCAGTAACTTTAAGTAAGCTATCCCTCGTGACTTTATCACATGTGTGTAAACATGAACAGATGTCAAGGCCGATCTGGCTTAATTGCAACCCAATCCTTTGCTGGTCAGATGAAAAAACATGTATATTTATGTCCAACATTTAACTTTGAGAGCTGCGTTCATTTGGTGAAATGTTTCTGTTTTAATAAAAACGAGTGTATGCTATACGAGCCACAGTCACTGAACATGTGTGAGACACATGCAGTGTTTCCACAAAACAATATCAACTTATTCAGGAAAACTGAAGCAAAATGTAACCTTCACACATGCACAGCGTGACAAGTCATGGGGGCTCTCTCAAATGTACTCGCCAACTCATTTCCAGCAAATTGGGTCTGTTTTAACAGCTTTGTCCAAATCTAAACATCGGAATAAAATAATATGTAGTAAAAACTATTAAAACAAAATGCAAGATTTACACTTTGTTAAAAGTTGTTTCAATTCCACTTAATTCCTGTAAACTAATTGAAATGTATCTCCTCTAAATGATGCATTGTAGGCTTTGACACAAACTTTACTGAAGAACATTTGTGATCACAAGAATAAATTTACAGCTGAGCACAGATGTTTGCTCACCAGTGTGCACTAATTCCTGTTAACTTCCCTTTGTGTGTGAAGAACTAGCATAAAGCACTCTCTTCCTTTAAGGCCCAGTAAGTATGGTTGACCTTGCATGATGGACCCTGTGTTATGCTCCTGGGATGAGGTTGGTGGGGTGGTCTCTGGCTGTGTGAAGGCATTAGATGATATTTTTGGATCAGAGTTTTGACCCTATTAAGAAGATTAATGCAGGCTGAGCAGCTCAGTGCTATAAGCCGAGGGATCTCTTCCGTCAGATTAACACAGATACCAGTGAGTTCACACACACACACACACACACACACACACACACACACACACACACACACACACACACACACACACACACACACACACACACACGCACGCGCACGCACGCACACTGCCCCTGGAGTCGCCTATTCTAAATTCACATTTCCTTATCGCTCACATATCACACATAAATTCTGTATGGATGGTGTCTTAAGAATCTCCAAAAATGTTGTCATTCTGTAGTAAAACATGATGCAATCATTTTATTCACAATAGAAAAGATATCAAATTGTTAAATTGAGAAAATTTACATTTTCTCTTTAGCAACTACATGGGCTCCAGAATGCTACGACTAAGTTCCCTTTCTGTTACTTGGTTGTAGAGTTTTATTTCCAAAGGTGGCAAAAGTACAGATACTTGTGTAAAAAAAGTACTCCACTTCTTTACTCAAGTAAAAGAGATACTCAAATGGCTCAAAGTAAAAAAGTAAAAAGCAGCTCTTTAAAGAACATTTCTACCAGCTACTTTTTGTGCAAAAGAAACTGAACCTTGTGCGACATTAATGTAAAAATAAAAGATTGTTGTAGTGGTGTGGCGCAGCAAATGCAAGTTTTCAGTTTGAAAAGTTGCATTTGCAATTACCTGCCACTTAAAAAAAATGTATTCCCTTTATGCTTCCTCCTCTTTTGTTAACTATATGCTGACCACAACTTATGGACAACAAAAGCACCATTCAGCCCACTTTAAAACCTGAGCGCGTGTTATTATTCCTTTTATTTAAATTAAAATAAGTTTGAGATCCCAAAAGCAAACTGTGAAAGAAAATCATTTCCCCCAAATTATATGTATGACTACAAACTGGAGAGTCCGTCATAGACCTCGTGCTCCACTTTTGGTGAGTGATAATTTAGCTTTTTATTGGTGTGTTACTTCACACTAATTAGCAGGTTTTTGTATTTGTTGAAGGGACTGACCTAGTTGTAAACTGATGCATGCACTGCTTTGCAGATGCTCTAGCTGTGTACCAGGAGGCACTGTCAGAATTCTTATTTGTGCCATTGTTGGTCCTTCAGTCTGCTGTGGAGAAGACCGAAGTTACAAAGAGGGAAAACACATGTCTCCGCCTTGTGGACTGCTCACTGCCACTCCACTTCCTAGTTACACCCACTTTTTCAGCGTTCAATCTATGAATAACATCACTCCTTTTGGCCTATGCCCTATAGGTTTTTTGCACAATGACTGAAACCAGCACCACTGAATGACCAGTGGGCTGTGAGGTCAGTTCCTTGATAATTAAATATGCAAATTGTCATGACTATTGTCCATCCAGGTTTTGTCATAACAACCCTTCTTGTACTCTAGTTTAATTGTACTTTATTGTCCTGTTATCTTATACATGTTTTTGAACATTAAACATTGTATCAGAATGGACATAAACGACACCAGTGTCCATTTGGTAAAACAGCTTTCATAACCTGAGCCAAATGCAGCCTTTCATTAGTGTAGTTATAAAATAGATGCACAATAGACCCTCAGTCTCTGTCTATGCAGTATTTACTGTTCCTGGGGTCATGTGTATGCTGTGTGTACTTTAGCAGTATGCATTTGAACCTGAACCTCTGACGTAAGAAGGCGTGTCCAGTTCAATAAATGAACATGTCAGAAATATGAAGTCCCAAACAAACACACAGTAATATTACTAGAAAACTGTATTAATGAAAAAAATAATTATATAATAAATTAATAAATTAATAAATTGTGTAATAAATTGTGACTACAGCATAAGAGTATTTTTGTTTTCTTTTATCTTAACTATTAGAACCTATTTTGCATCAGTTATTTATATTTAGTTGCTTATATTTAGCCACATAAACTGTGGTGGCTAAATGATGCTGATGCTGTTTATTATGATTATTATTTAGTAAGTACATAATAATAATAATAATAATAATAATATAGTGTTTACATCATAGTTATTTATAGTTTAATGTTGTGCAATGTAGCAGTTCGTGGGTCTAAATGGACATAAAAGTTAGGTGTCTTATGTTGTGAGTTTATCATGTTGAGATAGATTTAAGAAGATTATCCTAAGAGAAACTATGGTTTGGTTATCAACTACAGTTTAAGACCTGTCCATATGAGCTAGAGTATGTAAAACATCTGGAGACGGTTGCATAACCCTCTGTGTAGAGGGTCATACAGCTGTGTGTGCACAAAGAAAAAGATGTGCAGGTGAATTCTTTTCATGTTCATAAAGTGCATCCTCTAATGTAATCCTCAGTCATTGGGAAGTTGTAGGCAATTAGACAAGTCTTACTTCCACACTTTTCTTTAGCAGTGGATGCAGACTGCCCTTCAATCAACCACTTCAGTGTGAATTCTGTTTGCACCTGACGTTTTTAATCTTGGGTAGAACAATATCACCAAATGTGAAATTGGTATTTGCATTATGGACATCAGGAAAAAAATGAGAGCAAAGGAGAAGAAAAAGTAATGAATTGAAAAAGAAAAATAGAATATCAAATGTGTCACAAAAGCAAAGGAACAATTAACAACAACAACAATAATAACAGTAATAATAATATTAAATTACAGAATTTAGAGCATTTAAAGCTTTTTACAGCAAAATCATCCAAACAAAAAATAATAATAATAATAATAGGCAATTATCTCCAAAGCATTTGTACATATTAATACACATACACAAATAAGTATTCATAGTGTGAAAACTTACTTTTAAAGGAATAGTACTGCATTTTTTATATATTCATTTTCACAGGTTAGTATAAATAAATACATTTGTTACTGTAAGTAGAATTTTAAGGTATCTGTATTTTACTTGAGTATTTATTTTTCATTTATTTACTTTTTACGTTTACTTCCTACATTTCAACACAAATAATTACATTTTCAAAACAGGCTCGTTATTGTAGGTTCAACTGTATCATTTATAGAGCTTATACTCTGGAGTTACAGTGGGCCAGGACAAGTGCAGGTATGTTGTAGTCAGCTTCAAGCCAGCGCTACAGAAGAGGAACGTGCATAAAGGGAGAAATATTTCAACATGACAATGTTTCTACAACATTTTTGTGAGCTAAACACACAAACCCTTCGTGTGCACTTTGTCACACAGTATGTTGTTAGCTAAAGGGCCAGCTGCTGGGATTACATGGAATGTCATAATTTTTAATCACATATTGGATCTGTCAATTAATCAGATTTCATCTACATTTATACTAATGATGCTTAGATTCGCTGGCTGAATTCAATAATCATACCAGCTTTATATTTCTACTGCAAAGACAATGTATAGAATACTGTTAGTGTAGGAAATGGAACTCAGCTGTGAAACATCTGCTTGCGTCTTGTTGATTTCAGTTGTGTAAATCCACAAAGAGCAGCAGGCCAGCTGTTAGTATTTCCCCCACACTGAGCCACGACAACAGATTTTAGTGTTCCTCCACCTGCTGAATCACACTTGAAACCCCAGACTGTTCTCATTTTTCTGTTTAGGTGCAGAGGCAAAGTAACCCCCATTTATTTTTTCTCCTTTATTGCTTGTGTCCTAAATAACAGATTAAAGATGAGTACATTCATTAGAATTAGAATTTGGATTTGAATAAATTTGTATTTTCAGGTACTAATATTTTGTATTACATTAATATAGGAGAAGGTCTAACTACCTGTGCATAAAATAGATTGTAGAATTGTCCTTCAGGGAGCAACTTTTGCACTTTTTTCTGTACTTTTGGCACCTTCGTTCATTTTGATTTGTTCTGTCTAAACATACTTTAAGAAGTCTGGAGTGCAGTAAAATTCAGACATAGGTAACTTGACAGATGCTGATTTGAAAACAACTGGACATGGATAACTTGAGTTTTTTGTGTAATATTACTAATTAGGCAGCTCATTATCTTTCTCTTGACAACAATTTTAAGATATAACGTTTTGGGTCAGCCTTAAAGAAAGATAGAAATGTAAAAGTGACTTACAATAAATGCAGCTGAATTTTAAGCAAAGTTTAAAAAAAAAAGACATTTTATTTTTCACAACTTTCCCTATGATGTCAATACCAACAATGGCAGTAAAAAAAACATATCTAGCTCTACATAGCATTATTATCACTTTGACCTTCAGATCAATCTATTGACCCTGAAGGAGAGGTCAGTGGTCACATGGGACACAATATTTTTTAATCCTTATGCGGTAATTTCTATATGTTGATAATACACACTGCATAGTTTCCAAGTTATGGGACTTTTTGTGTATTTTTAAGCAATAAACCATTAAGTTGACCTTAACGATACTGGTAGATGTTAGCCAAATTTTCATACATCCCAACAATGTTTTATCAGAATTCATTCAAAACTTTTAGAGCTACTGTGTTGCGTTTACAGACAGAATGAAGGCAGGCATGCATGTGCTACATGCCAATTGCTTTTGTACAAGTAATATTACAATGATAAGAAGGAACACAAACTGTGAAATTATATTTGTTGTCTCTTCCATATCAGGCTTTGCTAGCTCTAAAAAACATGAGTAATATGGTCTAAGGTATGTGTGAGATATTAATTAATTTTTCTGTTTAAAAAAACATTTTTTTAATAGGGTCAACATATGCCAGTGTATTTGTGGAAAAGGGGTATCGGTTTTATTTGTCCATACAAATTGGTTAAAACTCTTTACAGAGACATAATTCTAAATGACAAGCCATCATTTGAAAGAAACACACTGATCTGCAACACGACATCCACATATTCCCATATTAAGATTTCCTTCTCCATGTGTTTGCCTGGAGCAGATTGATAATTTAAGTGCAGTCTCCGTGAGGCATTTATAAGATGTAAGCTGTTGATGCTGACATGGGTGTGTCTGCAGGCTGCAGGCCACGTCTCAGTGCACAACAGCTGGGACTAAAATCCTCCCTTGGCATTTAGACAAGACACACATATAACAACAGCAACAGCCAAAATGAATTCCTAGTACAGTGGGGCAAAAAAGTATTTAGTCAGCCACCGATTGTGTAAGTTCCCCCACTTAAAATGATGACAGAGGTCAGTAATTTGCACCAGAGGTACACTTCAACTGTGAGAGACAGAATGTGAAAAAAAAATCCATGAATCCACATGGTAGGATTTGTAAAGAATTTATTCGTAAATCAGGGTGGAAAATAAGTATTTGGTCACCTCAAACAAGGAAAATCTCTGGCTCTCACAGACCTGTAACGTCTTCTGTAAGAAGCTTTTCTGTCCCCCACTCGTTACCTGTATGAATGGCACCTGTTTGAACTCATCATCTGTATAAAAGACACCTGTCCACAGCCTCAAACAGTCAGACTCCAAACTCCGCCATGGCCAAGACCAAAGAGCTTTCGAAGGACACCAGGAAAAGTATTGTAGACCTGCACCAGACTGGGAAGAGTGAATCTACAATAGGCAAGCAGCTTGGTGTGAAGAAATCAACTGTGGGAGCAATCATCAGAAAATGGAAGACATACAAGACCACTGATAATCTCCCTCGATCTGGGGCTCCACGCAAGATCTCATCCCGTGGGGTCAAAATGATCATGAGAACGGTGAGCAAAGATCCCAGAACCACACGGGGGGACCTGGTGAATGACCTGCAGAGAGCTGGGACCAAAGTAACAAAGGTCACCATCAGTAACACACTACAACGGCAGGGAATCAAATCCCGCAGTGCCAGACGTGTTCCGCTGCTGAAGCCAGTGCATGTCCAGGCCCGTCTGAAGTTTGCCAGAGAGCACATGGATGATACAGCAGAGGATTGGGAGAATGTCATGTGGTCAGATGAAACCAAAGTAGAACTTTTTGGTATAAACTCAACTCGTCGTGTTTGGAGGAAGAAGAATACTGAGTTGCATCCCAAGAACACCATACCTACTGTGAAGCATGGGGGTGGAAACATCATGCTATGGGGCTGTTTTTCTGCCAAGGGGACAGGACGACTGATCCGTGTTAAGGACAGAATGAATGGGGCCATGTATCGTGAGATTTTGAGCCAAAACCTCCTTCCATCAGTGAGAACTCTGAAGATGAAACGAGGCTGGGTCTTCCAACATGACAATGATCCAAAACACACCGCCCGGGCAACAAAGGAGTGGCTCCGTAAGAAGCATTTGAAAGTCCTGGAGTGGCCTAGCCAGTCTCCAGACCTCAACCCAATAGAAAATCTGTGGCGGGAGTTGAAAGTCCGTGCTGCTCGGCGACAGCCCCAAAACATCACTGCTCTCGAGAAGATCTGCATGGAGGAATGGGCCAAAATACCAGCTACTGTGTGTGCAAACCTGGTAAAGACCTATAGTAAACGTTTGACCTCCGTTATTGCCAACAAAGGTTATGTTACAAAGTATTGAGTTGTATTTTTGTTATTGACCAAATACTTATTTTCCACCCTGATTTACCAATAAATTCTTTACAAATCCTACCATGTGGATTCATGGATTTTTTTTTTTCACATTCTGTCTCTCACAGTTGAAGTGTACCTCTGGTGCAAATTACTGACCTCTGTCATCATTTTAGGTGGGGGAACTTGCACAATCGGTGGCTGACTAAATACTTTTTTGCCCCACTGTAAATTAAAAACTTCCTGTGGAGCATCTTAATGCAAAATAGTAGGCACAGTATCTGTGGAGGCAATTACATGAGTCTAACAGTGCACACTGTTGACATTCATTCAGATGAACAGATTCAAATGTTTAACTGTGATATATCACAGATCATTTACAGTTTCTTTCTCTCAAACACTAAGAAGTATAACAGCAATTCACATTTTGTAGGCCAATTTACACAATGAAATCAGCAGAATTCAATAATAGGAATCCAAGCATACAAAAGGAAACAACAAGCAACCACCAGCAACAATAAAAACAAACTTATACTATGTGGGGTTCTTCCTACTAAAGCTATTTTAAGATGTCCCAAAGACAATACAGATCTTTCTCAACCAATACAGAAAAGCGTGTGGCCCCTCTTCCATGAGCGATGTTGAGCCATGGCTGCAAGAGCTCATAAATACCCTTTCAAAAGTTAAATGTTTCTCAAGCTTATGTTTTTAATGCCCCCTTGTTATCCTCATGACCTACCTACCTCCTGCCTTCCCCATGGCCTGGCACTTTCCCTCCACTGTGTGGATTAAGCCTGTTTCAGTTACAGAAATATTGAATTCTTTTTCAGAAGCTTTTTTTGTGGCAAATCCAGACAGGGAAAATATGGCCATCTGGTCTGACTCTATTACATACCACTAATCTCAGGTGGCATACAAACAAGCAACACACATCCACATGCAGGCTTAAACACATACGCACACATACAAAATACACTGTGCATGTTTTCACCTGTATTTCTGAAATTACCATATGACACACTGTACAATTTTTCATCCATGGAGACTCTTTTCAAGCAACGAGAGACTAAGTCCATGTATGCATTGTTTCTACAATCTCTTATATATGAGCTCAAGTGGAACATGATTCCACGTAGTTTCCTTGGGGATTACTAAAGTATGTTGATTCTGATTAATCGAGTAAATAATATCCTTTTGTTGGCATTCAGAAGAAAGTGCTAAGGACACCTGTGCAGAGCTCATGGCTTTAGCTTTAGCCACTAGTTGAAAGTTTCAAAAACACAGATGCTAAAAATGGGGAGACATAAATCAATATAATATTGATAATTAATAAAATTATTAATACAAGAGTGAATTTAATGAAGCTGAAATTACTCAAATGATCAGATCATCTATAGCCTACTTCACATTCCTTGGCGGGGGGGCATCAATGCACCAATAAATGGAGCTAATGGATCTAAATCATTTACAAATTGAAGTTATTGTTTACTTTTTGTTTTTAAGAAGCAGGCTTTTAGCTCTATGGCTGCAAAAGTAAAAGACTCTAAATAGCATCTCTAAAATATGGGGAAACTATAATGTCACGTTATAGGACGTGAGTCGCTCAGTCTTGACGTAATATGAGCCACTGTTTTCAAAGTTTCTTCCGTTTCCCTCCTTAACCACAATAAAATAAAAACCAACCATTTTCCCAGTTGCCATCGTTCAGCACTTCAGCCGTGAAATAGATGGTAAGCTGAAGGAAGCTGTGCAACTTTAGGAAAGTTGCCTACCTTGATTGCCGTGACGATCGCGCAAACTTCCGGGCGTTGTTGGCGAAAGTTTGCCGTGCAGTGCCGATGGCATGATGAATGTCAGCTGGACCGACTTAAAACCACAATGCGCTTTCTGTCAGCCCCCATGCTGACCGCGCCGACAGCACGTACGGCCGAGGTGCCCCGGCCAATTATCCAGGGGCCAGATGCGAGAGTGATATAACAACAGCATGATTCCGTTTAATTTGGGCAATTCCCTTAAAATCCTTGTTTTTCTGCGTCCTCCAACCAAATCTGTCTCTTTATCTCAAAAGGGGAGGAGAGAGGGAGAGAGAGGGGGAGAGAGCGAGACTGAGAGGCAGATTAAAGCCCCAACCTCTGCCCATCTTTATGCTCTCTTGGCTGCAACATCACGATAACTTTCTATTTTCATTTCTAATTACATTGCTGAAGGAAGAAGTCTGATTCTCATTTTGTCGTCATATGTTACACTTTGCTTTTCAAATGGATTCGATTTTTTGCGAAATATTTGAAAAAGAGCAGGCTACTCCACAAATTAAGCATTGTGTTAAATTACAATCTTAAGGTAAATAATTCAAATTATGTTGTAGGCCAGTAATTAATGCACTGTTGAGAATTGTACAAGTCTTTTGACAGGTTCACTGACTGGAGATCATACCACTTAAACGGGGTGATGGCTAAATTACTCAGACTCATACTGTTTCCTTTCTTGCCTGGCAGGTAAGGAAGGAAACAGAATGAGCCTGAGTAATTTAGGCATCCCTATAAAAGCAGCAGGCAGAGAGGGAACACAGAAACCTGCTGGAGCTCAGTGCAGGGTTGGTTAGGATAAAATAATAACATTTGCAGACAAACAACTCCAACATTTAGAGACATATGGCATGCAGCAGTTTCTTGGAGTATTAAGTAAGAACCTCAAGTTATCAAAGCCACTGTGAGTTTCTGCATGCTGCCTTTTTTGTAATACCATAATAGGCGACCACATACACTCACTGGCCACTTTATCTGTACACTTTTTCAACAGTAACTTGATGCTTTTAGGTGTGTTGACATAAGATAAGATAAGATAAGATAAGATAAGATAAGATAAGATAAGATAAGATAAGATAAGATAGAACTTTATTAATCCCTCGGGTGGGTTCCTCTGGGAAATTCGATTTCCAAAAAAGCACAGCACCGACAGAAGTTACAGAGTTATACACACACACACACATATATATAAATACAGAGACAATATAAATAAAATATACGAAGGGGATAAATAGAATAAATAGGAATAAAAAATAAAATACAAGTGAATTGCACATTTCAAGTATTGAGTCTATTGCACTGTTGACTATTTACAAAAGGTATTGCACAGTGAGGTGCAGAGGCACTACAGCTTAGTTGTTCCCCCCTCCTTTGTCCTCCTGTTTCCCCTCCCTCTCCCCTCCAGAGAGGAGTTAAACAGTCTGATGGCGTGTGGGACAAAGGAGTTTTTAAGTCTGTTAGTTCTTGTCTTGGGGAGAAGCAACCTGTCACTGAACAGACTCTTCTGGTTGTTAATGGCCGTGTGCAGAGGATGCCCAGCATTGTCCATAATGTCCATCAGTTTCTTTAGTGTCCTTTTCTCTGCCACTGTCACCAGAGTGTCCAGCTTCATGCCGACCACAGAGCTAGCCCTCCTGATCAGTTTCTCCAGCCTGGATGAGTCCTTCTTTGCTGTGCTGCTCCCCCAGCACACCACAGCATAGAAAAGTACTCCAGCAACCACTGACTGGTAAAACATCCTCAGGAGCTTCCTGCAGATGTTTAAAGACCTCAGCCTCCTGAGGAAGTACAGTCGGCTTTGGGCTTTTTTATACAGGTACTCTGTGTTGCATGACCAGTCCAGTTTATTGTCCACCCACAGCCCGAGGTACTTGTACTTGTTACATGGTTAAGATCAACTGCTCAAACTGAAGTTGAGCATCTAAATAGGGAAGAAAGGTAATTTATGTGACTGAGTATTTTAGAAACTGCTGATCTGCTGGTTTAGGTTTTTCAGGTATTGGTAAAAAAAAAAAAAGTGAGAGAATATCCAGTGAGCGACAATTCTCTGGGCAAAAATGCCTTGTTGATGTCAGAGGTCAGAGGAGAATGGACAGACTGCTCCAAGCTCATAGGAAGGTAATGGTAACACCAGTGCTGTTGCCAGTTCTGTGAGCTAAGGAGAGGAAACTGAGGCTATAATTCACACAAACTCACCAAAAATGAACAGTAAAAGCTTGGATATAGGCTGCATGATTTGATTAGTCTCCATCTCTGCCTTAGATTTGAGATGGTAGAGTCAGAATTTGGTGTAAACAACATGAAAGAACACATCCAACCTGTCTTGTGTCTGCAGTTCAGGCTGACAATGGTGTTTTAATGGTGTGTGGGATATTTTCTTGTCACACTTTGGGCCGAGGATTTCACCCTAGGAAAATTTCACTAGAAATTTTGGCATGAGGGTGCCATGAATATCAAATTTAGTGGCAAAATGAAAGCCACGTTTTTACACATATGCTGGTGTTACATGCTGTAATATGCAAGAAGGTCCTGAGTTCAATTCCCCCATCAGTTTGCATGTTCTCCCCGTGTTTGCATGGGCTCTCCCCGGGTACTCCGGGTACCTCCCACAGTCCAAAGACATGCAGTTAGTGGGGATAGGTGAATTGATCAATCTAAATTGCCCATAGGTGTGAATGTGAGTGCGAATGGTTGTCTGTCTTTGTGTGTTAGCCCTGCGATGACTGGCGACCTGTCTAGGGTGTACATGACAGCTGGGACCCCCCACGACCCTGAAAAGGATAAGTGGAAGTGAATGGATAGTTAAAATACACCAAATGCAGTAAAATGGTAAATGGCCTGTATTTGTATAGCGCTTTACTTGGTCCCTAAGGACCCCAAAGCGCTTTACACATTCAGTCATTCCCCAATTAACACACACATTCACACACTGATGATGGCAGCTACACTGTAGCCACAGCCACCCAGTAAGTATACACATGTGACATATAATACATACAGAAATAATTAAATTGTTGCTTAAAGTTACACAAAATGCAGAAATCTGCACTTTCATGAAACACTTTTCACCAAAAATTGAAAACTGTTTTTTTTCCTGATTTATTGGGTTAAGTTACAGCTTTTACTGTAAAAAACACAAACATGTTCACTCAATTATTTTCATAACTTGAAATGCAAGTTGTAGAAATTATATTGAATGTTAATTGAAGCTAGGCTCAAAGTGTTAATGCTAGCTTATTTTAATAAACAACATTGTCATATGCAAAACTAGTGTAGCACAAGACATTATTTTAGGTGGCACATGCCACCCCATGCCACCCCTGTAGATCCGCCCCTGACTTTGGGCTCCTTAGCACCAGCAGCTTTTTTGTTCAAACAACAAAGCCTCAAACAAGATAACATGCTATGTAACAAAGTTTAAATCATCTCAAGCTGCCTTTTTGAGCATGGCAGTGAGTTCACTTTACTCAGACGACATCAACGGTCCCCAGATCTCAACCCAATAGATCACCTTTGAGACGTGATGTGGTTCCAGCACCTTGGCTGGCAAGCTGTACCTAAAAAGGTGGCCGGTGAGTATTCATATTTCCTGAGGTGTCTCTTCCTGCCAGTTCAAATTGTCTTGAGTGGACTGTTGTACTGAAATAACACTTAACAAATAAAATAAATCAGACATTGAATTAAATATGTGAGTAATGTTTTAAGGTGGAATTCCCACTTACTCTGATTTCCTTTTATTTCCGGGAACCCATTTTACAGAGCAGCCGTTTAGACAATAAAAGCATAAAGCAGGTGTTACTAATTAAACCAATGAACATTCTGCTCCATTTAGATGCAGACCCCAGATTAATGTGAAGCACCTGGGTTTATGTGGTTTTTCATTGGAAAACAGTTCTACTGCAGGTTCACTGAAGCCCCATCTTGCATATTGAATGAGCCACTCAGGTCAAAAAGATACTCCTGCTGATTGAATAAGATATACTGACTGCAGAGCTGAATCCTATGTCTAATCATCAGTGTTTAAATAGATGTGGCTGGCACAGATACTTTCACAGGCTGACCTCTGGACCAGCGAACAGCCTCAGGCTGGGGAGGGGAAGCCACTGTCTGGGATCAACACAGTCACGTGAGGTTGATATCCCTGTAAGGATGAAGGCTGCCCCCTGTAGGCTACTAGTGGGACTGCTCTTTGGGAAACCGTACGCATTTATTTGTATGTAACAGCAGTTTAACCTGTTACGACACCATTCACACAGTATATTTATTCATGATGATGTCATTTTGATCACAACAGCATAAATTTTGATCATAACACATTTCCCACCATACATGTGTCCGTTTGCTTCTCCCCTACACTAGTTTCTTATCTGTTTATTTAAGAAAAGAAATGAAAAGTTGTTTCAGAGTCATTTATGAATAAAATGTATGTTTGTAATACATTGTATGCTTTTATTTTATTGTAATTTCCCCACTTTGAATGATTTTGTAATCTTTTTCAATGTCTCCCAGACCTAGAAGTGAGAGTAGCAGTGCAGAAGTGATAAAGAAAACAGACAGCTGGGCCGCCTCCCTTTTGGATACAAATCATTGAAAACCACAGTTAATTAGGACATTTAAGGAAACAGTACAAATATGATAAACCCAAAGAGAAACATTACAACCCCAAATTCGTCATTTAAGTTGCCAAAAATAGCTTCTCCTGATCCTTTCCCAAAGATAAACCCTGTCTATTTTCCCATAGGCATTGTTGAGTCAGTGGCCTATGCATTTTTTTGCTAAATGGACTTAGATTAGCAGACTGGCCACAGTTAGGTTATGTAACGATCTCATCTACATCTTTCTAAATCTGAAGTGAAGAGAGCAGATATCCATTTTGACTATTCACTAAGTGTAATCTTGTCCTAATTTCAGTGTTATGTAGCCTACATTTGCAAATACTTAGGATATGCCCTCAGATTTATGCTGCATCATTCAGCAATGTATAATTTACCTCACTACTCTGTTTGAAGACTGGACTTACTCCAACATATAAACATGTATCTCATAGTTTTCTTACTGCTATCCAGACAACACAGGCACACATCCATCTGTCCATTTTCTTAACTTTTTTTTAAAAATTATTATTATTCAAAGCCATATGGGACTTGGAGGCTATCCCAATTATCATAAGGAAAGATGTAGGTTACCCCCTGGACAGGTCGCCTGTCGATCATGGGGCCATTTCTGGATAAGTCTGTTTTAACAATCTCAGTTCATACTCATGAGCATTGCTCTCTTCTTATGGGAATCCTGCGCTACATGTCTCAGCAGGCCTGAGCTACTGGGCTTCTCTCATTCATTCACACTTCTATTTCCCCTCCCAAAGCTGTTACTATCAACTCTTATTTCATTCGTGTGACAAAAATAACTCAGACAAAGCAGGGCAAGCCAACTACAAAGACAACACTTATGAGACAATGGGATGTGATAGGAAAACATAGGGAAAAAGAGGATTTCATGTCTGTTGTATCTAATATTATTAAAATAATTTATCATGAGATGAATAAGTTGTTTGACACCCTAACTGATATCTTCAATGTGCTACATCCTTAAATGATGAGGTTTTAAATCCTTATTTTCTGTTTGAGGCAGATTAGTGATGGAAGAATTACTCAGATATTAGTTGATTGATGCACAAATGTGCATAAAGAACAAAGGAGCACTAACCAAATCTCTTAATGTGTGTTTGATGGAAATATGGCAGCACATGCATATCTGAAATTTTCTGTTTGCAGTGTTGTAAGAGTGGAATGGAACAAAAGATACAGACAGAAAATAATTTATTCACTGACACAAAGTTGAATCTGTGAGAAGGTTGAAAAAAAGCTGCAGAAAGACAGAAATAAAAGAACAAGAAAGAAAAAGAAGTCCAGAAAGGGGACAGGACATGATTGTTGAGCTTAGGAATTATTAATGGAAGTAGGATATATTAAGACTCTAATACTGTGCTGAATCTCAAATGTGAGCAATGACTGGTTGGAGGACAAGAGGAAGTAGATATAATTTGCTCCCCCGACTTACTGGCAGATACACAAAACCAAAAAAACATTTCTCAAATCGACATAAGTACTAAAAAAATATGTGTATGTATGTATCAGTTTCTTGGCACTGCATTATTATTCTTATTATTCTTATTCTTATTTTTATTATTATTATTATTCTTAGTAGTAGTAGTAGTCGTAGTCGTATTTCTGATCTTATTTTCTGCTGCTGGTGCTTTTTCATTCTTAAAAGGGATACAAGCTGGTCCAGCCTCCTATTTTTTCACATTAGTTTTGGGAAATGTCTGTCTTCTATGCATTAACCTAAAACAGAGAAAGTAATAAAATCATTCCATCAAATAAATAAAATAAGATATTGGTTCAGTTAACACTGTCATTCCACCTTGTCGACACCAGGGGGCAGATGAAAATAACGCATGAAGGAGGCATACAGTTAAGCAGCCCACTCCAGTCTGTCAGACAGACTAATAGAAAGCCGCACAGCTGATGAACGAAAGGCACTTCAGTCGGGTTCAGTTCATGTATCAAACCCAAGAATGTTGATGTGCGTCCCAACTTTGAAACAATCTCACTGCCTGCAAATTTCACACTTGAGGAAATCATGAAAACAGCAGGATTTGCAGATGCTATGCTCTATTAGTCAAACAAGGTTAAAAAGGAAAGTAAAAGTATCAGTTTGTTGTCTGAAGTAGTGACCAGTCTCACTGTGTTCCTATTATGTGGAAATATGACATAATGGAACATGAAGCCCTGAGTGAATGTGTCTTTTATCCCAGAATGCTCGATCATCATATCAGCGTTTTGTATCCTGGATTAAATTAGTCTTAGATATCTGAGTGTGTTCTCAGTGGCTTGTGTTTTATTGGTGTGTGGGTGGGGACATTTACTGGAAAAGATGAGGATGGAGAACTGAAAGAAAGATCAAAACCACCACCTGGGGGATTACACAAAGTATTAATGTAATGAGGTTTGTGAGTATGTGTGTCTATAAATAAAGATATAGAGATAAACTAAACAATGACCTTATAATCAAGCTCTGGTTGGAGAGGTAGTGGAGGAATCCAACACTACAGATGGACAGATGAAAGACAGACGGAGCTCAGTAAGACAGGGAAGTTAGAACATTAGCAGTTGAGTCTTTGTTTCGCCGCAATCACGTGTCTCTGTTATGTGGATCGATTTATTAATGGGTGTCAAAGCAAGTCAGCTGCAACAATTAAAGAGAATACTGAAGATTAACAGGTCACTGGAAGCAAAGGTATATCGTGAAAGCTGGCTATAGATTTTATGTCAAAGCTATAAATAACATCAGGTCATCTAAAGCACAGACAGGCTGTCAGCCATCCACCATCGAATATCTGGCATATTAATTAACCTTTTTATAGGTTTATGTATTTATCTTTGTCTTCCTTACCCAATATGATTATGGAGTGTTCACATAACACAGTCCTCTAGCTGTTTAAATCATAAACCGGTGAACAGAAAAAAGAAAACCTAGTGTTATTAAAACGGGGTCTTTCACCATCCATACAGGACTGATGAAAAAGGAAACTCCCCTCCTCCACACACATGAATGTAAAGATGCACTCAGGCTATTAAGAGGGCTGCATGTTCGGGTATAAATCAGCTCACAGTACATCAGGGAAATATGTCCTGCACATGAGACACTCTCTTGGCCTAATAGATATTACCTCATACAGCATAAAAGCAAATGCACTTATGTCAATCAAAATGACTAGCTCTACAAAAACATATTGGTAATATTGTGAACGAATGTCACTACTTTTCAAGGCCACTAAATCAAGAGTAATTAAAATTGCCCCAAAGCGTCACTAAAGACAAGAGACAATAACCCTGCAGGGAGGAGGAACCACTAGTGGGCAATATGACTGGAATATTGACAAGTGAGCAAGGCGACGTGAGGAGAAAAAAACCAGGTACAAGGGGGAGAGCCAAATGGTTCTGATTCAGAGAAATGTTTGCACTTGTCCCACTCTGATGAATTACAAGTCGAGGGCCTTTTGCTCTCTCTCGCTCACTCCCCTCCTTGCTGGTTTTATAAATAGGCCACTTTGCTTTCTCAGTAATCCACAGAGAGCACAAGATTCACTTAAGGCGAAAAGCGGGACACGAAACCATTTAGGTGGTGAGGGTTGATACACCTTATGTAATGGACATGAGAGCAGATGCTCCAGTAGCGGTTCCCTACGCTCTGTTACAGCTTTTTCCTTTTTGTTTTGTTTTCTTTCTCACACAAAATGATGTCACAGCCGATTTCACTATCGTTTCTGTGACAGCTGCTTATAGGACACCACGGTGTGAATCCACATGAGAAAAACACAACAGTAGCTGCATGTTAGCATAAATATAGTCTTGATGTTATCAATGAGACCAGTATAATTCATAATAACTTTATAATATACATTTATTTTAAATAATGAAAGTATCTCTGAATAGATATTTTCTGTTTTTAGTTTATGTTCATAGGACATGATAAGGACAGACATTCAAATCCATATTTCTTTGGGTGTAATAATATACAGCTTGATTCTTAGTTCCTTCTTTTGCATACAATAGCAGATAAAACAATCCTTGTACATATAGTGAGCATAGACAGCTGTAAGTATAGACAACAACACATTCAATGAGCTGAGGATTATCTTATATTTCATTCACACACGTTTTTGCCTGTCAAACAGTTGAAGAAGACAGAGCAGAGCAACTGGTTTTCTGAGAGTAACTTTGTACTGAGACAGGATTTATTTGACCAAGCTCTGCATCAAACCTCAGTCCATCCACTTCTGAGGCTCAAAGGCAGCTAATTAATACAAAAACAGAGTGAAAAACAACAGGATTTTATCATTTCTGACAAAGCAAATCAGTTTCATGGATTTTCTATTACGCAGGAACCTACACATGGCAGAGTCTGGTTCTAAAGCATTAGGTACTTGACGACATAATCAAAGCAGCTCTAACTCTTAGATACATTTACATGGCTACAGTTGTGCAAACCCCACAATCGGCAGGTTTAGGTCCGTTGTGGCAGCGAAGTCTGTCACAGAAATGCGTCTGCCAGACATGTCCATAAGATTACATCTCTCGGGTAAGCATCTGTGTACACTGTCTGTATGTTTTAAAATGCCCAGTGTTTGTATGAATGTGTGTCCGTGTACAAGTCCACTCGTGTTGTGCAGTACAGCAAAGCCGTGTTATCCATGACTTAGATCCTGATGTGCCACGCTGTTGGTTCCTCTGAGAGTTTGTTGTCATTTCAGGTGTTGTATGCTTGCTAAGAAGAGCAGCAAAGACAGCGTCCAGCCTAAGCCTGAAGTGACATATATACGTAGGTGTTCCTGTACACAGGAGCAGCTCATAGTAATGCAAATACACATAAGAAAAATACAAGGGAGAAAATTGCGGCAGTGTTGTCTCACTTGAATGATCATACTTCCCTTCACAGACTTTGCTCTACTTCCTTATATTTTAAGTCTTCAGTAACTTGCCTTTGCAGACACTGTAGCTTATCTCACAGGTCCACACGCACTTGTGGACATCATCACAACGGAGTGTTTCCTTTCAGTTTGCTTTGTTTAATATACTATGTGCATGTGTTTAATATATGCAGTACATAGGCTGTAAACACTGTGCTAACGCTGAGCACCATTGTCATTCTAGCCTGGAAACAAGGGGAGCAGCATTTGAGAGCAGTGACGTCAGTTTGTGTGTCTCTGAAAGCTCTACGTTTCTCTCACAGTCTCTTTGTGTCTGAGTCTATTTCTCTCTCATAAGCTCTCTCACCCACAAAATATTACACACCGAGGTTGATGGACCTATATGTTAGAGATGGCAGCACTCAGACAGATCCTTGGAGCATTACAAATACACTTGGGTGAGCAAAAACTCTGACTGATCAGCTATGAAACTCAGTGCATCCACTGAGCTGGCAGCAGACGGTGCGCTTTCACGATACATAGATACTAGGTCATGACTGCAACAGACTATAACAAATAGAAAAGTGAAGAGTTTGGGATGTTGTTAGCATCCACAGGGCGTGTGATATCTTTCATCTCCTATGCTGGAGGTAGCTAATAAGCTGCCACATGAACACACTACCCTCTCTAACTTAGAACTTTCCATGTATGTAATTAAGTACGTTTTCCTTTCTTTATTGTCAAATATTACTTATATTAATGCATGCACCAATGATTACTTTTGAGGACATGCAGCTTTGCAAAATCAGAACTGCAAAAGTTTTGGTTAGTTAAATATGTTGGGCCAGGGGAATGATTTCTGAAATGGGTGCAGAAACGGAAAAAAATGCATACAAAATTAACAAAAGAAAATTGATGTCTTTTACAAACCAAGATCCAATTTAGCAGGTGGTTGCACATAACAACTTTCAGAGGAAAACAAATGTTCCCTTTTCATGTCTGCCTTAGATGGAGGCCATTAAAGGATAACGCTGTGAAGCAGCTTGATTAGGTCAGATTACTCTGTTTTAACAGCTAACTGCTTAAGACGTCGTAAGCAGACTTGCAGTAAACTCAAATGCTGGCACTAAAGCTGAAGCTTAAAAATGACATATATACATTTCAGTTGATCATGAGACCTAAGCTGTGTTGATATATGCAACAGAATGTCAGCAATTTGCCCACAAAATCATTGTATCTATTCCTACACACATGGAATGCTTTGAAGTCAAGAACAGCAACGTTTATTTTGGGCAGTGATGTCAAGCTGAACACGTTTAACTGCGTGTCTAAGGTTACAGCAAAGAGGCTGGAAACTCACCCAGAACACTAAAAGAGTATTTCATTCAACATTAAGGCCATGAAAATATATGTAATAAGACCACGTTGATCATAAATTAATTATATTAAAAACACTCATTAGTAGAATACGTTAAGACATTCACTCTGTTCAGTGTTCTGCTGTTCACCTGCTAATCTGCACTAATTAGAGGCAAGAAAAGGCTTCGAGTGGAGAGAGTCACGCACCCTGCATAGACATTGTAAATCATTTTGAACTTCATCAAGAAGAAATGGCAGGAAAAGAATGTGGTGTACAGAATTACAGCAAAGCACTCATTTAGGCTGTTGGTGTCTACCTGTCTCTGCTAGCTTGTACTAGACAAGATGTAGCAAGGGAATGAATACTAGTGCACATGGCCACCAGCATATTGGTGCTGCACTCTCGTTCTTTCTTTCTTAATTCGGTGTTCCCTCGAGAGAACAGCTGTGATCTGGTTGAAATGATCTTTCTGTGTATCTGGACCTCGGCAGTTAGAGCAGCAGATTAAAGCTGCCCATGAATGCTGATCGAGTGGCCTGTTTTATAAGTTATGACACGTCTGTAATATTGTTGGAATATTGTTATCATGCATTCTTTGTGCAGCAATTAGAGAAAGAAGATAAAAAAAATTTGTGGTCCTTTTATATTGTTATTATTGATTATTATGGTTAGGCTACAATTTTGCTACTGTTGGAGGCAGGATAACTACTTTCACAGGTAAGACTAACTCCATGCAAACACTAACAATGTCGTGAATACGACAGCTGACAGTTCTATAGTATGAACATGATGTGGGAGAGGATGTGGTCTTCTCTACTGACCCTTTCTCCACGTTAATCTCACTGATCTGCTCTGTACTCCTATACTGGGCCCCATACATTTATCAGTATGCGGACCTTTAGCTTCCCACTACAGTTATTGTAGATCCCAGCAGAAGTAAATCATCCGAGCTCGCATTATACATCTGTACGCATCTTGGTGATGTTTACATAGTTAGTGTTGGCCAGGGTGCAGTTTCCTGTTTTCCTGGCCTCTGATCTGAAGTCCTCCATACTGTGGTTCACTGCCTCTTGGATTTCCACATAGTCAGACTTACTGAGAGTGGATCCACTGCCGCTCCGACCGCTCTTCTTCAGCTCGTCAGCTGAGCTGGCTTTAGGCACACTTGGCATATTCAGATACTGTGCCTGCTCCTCACCTTCTGTCTCTCTGTGGTAGAAGTAGTTGAAGTTTGATACAATGACCGGTACAGGCAGTGCAATAGTCAGCACACCGGCAATTGCACAGAGAGACCCCACAATCTTCCCCCCAATAGTTGTTGGGACCATGTCTCCGTAGCCTACGGTTGTCATGGAAACCACTGCCCACCAAAAGGCCTCGGGGATGCTGCTGAACTGAGAAACTGGCTCGTCTGCTTCTGCAAAGTAGACCGCACTAGAGAAGAGGATGACACCAATGAACAGGAAGAAGATGAGGAGGCCCAGCTCACGCATGCTGGCCTTCAGTGTCTGCCCTAAGATCTGGAGTCCCTTGGAATGACGTGAGAGTTTGAAGATACGAAATACCCTAACTAGACGGATGACACGGAGAATAGCCAACGACATGGCTTGCTGGCCTGCCTGGCCATCCTCTGGCCGCTCTGCTAGTTCTGTGCCGAGGGTGATGAAGTACGGGATGATTGCCACAATATCAATGATGTTCATGATGTTGCCAAAAAATCCAGTTTTGCTGGGACAGGCGAAGAACCTAACTAGGAACTCAAAAGAGAACCAGATGATGCAAAGCGTCTCAACAATGAAGAAAGGATCTGTAAAATAAAAGCTTGCAGATGGAGTGGTGGTGTTGTATGTGGACTGGAGTGAGTTATACATCTCATCTTCGTTTCGATTAAGTGGCAGTGTCTCCAGACAGAAACTGACAATAGAGATAAGAATCACCATGACAGAGATTATGGCAATGATGCGAGCTGGTCCTGAGCTCTCTGGATATTCAAACAGAAGCCACACTTGTCTCTGGAACTCGTTTTCTGGCAGAGGCCGCTCCTCCTCCCTTATAAAACCTTCATCCTCCCTGAAGATTTCCATAGCCTCTTCACCCAATTCATAAAACCGGATCTCCTCAGAAAAAATGTCAAGAGTCACGTTAACAGGCCGGCGCAGTCTCCCTCCAGACTGGTAATAATACAGAATAGCGTCAAAACTTGGTCGATTCCGATCAAAGAAGTATTCATTCCGGAGCGGATCAAAATACCTCATCCTTTTTTTAGGATCACCTAGCAGTGTCTCTGGAAACTGGGAAAGTGTCTTCAGCTGTGTCTCAAAGCGCAAGCCTGAGATGTTAATGACAACCCTCTCGCAGCATTCATGATCCGGATCCGAGTCGTAATGGTCATGAGACTGACCTGGATGTGCTGCTGCTTCATCCGCAGGGTCGCTGGTAGCGACCGTCATGATGGAAGAAGATGGGACCTGCAGCTTTCAGACCGGGCGGGGCCACGCTGGGCCACAAGTAGGTAAAGTCTCCACACACTTGTACAGTCAGGCAGATTTGCCTGCTAAAAGGAACAGACAGAAAGCAGAGGTAGGTTTAATATTAATGTGATCAGCACATGCTTCACGCTCTACTTTTTATGGGACTTTAAACGAATAACTTGTTCAGAAACTTGTATTCACTGGCAAACATTTATGATCCACTTATTTTGTCAATTCTTAAACCAAACATTTTTCAGCTGCTGTTATTTCCCAGAAAGGCCATGTTACTTCAAAGCCTTGAAAGCAGAGCATTTGAAAATAACAAGTTGGTGGGGGCAGAACCATTTGCGAGCGCTGGCTCCATTGTGTCTGTGTATTAGGTTATGAGTTCTCCCTCATATGAGCACACTGCAGGATCAATATGCAGGCCAGTAATACAGTATCCACTCTCACAGGGTGCAATTACAACCAACAAATCTGATTATGAGCTCAGTGCTCCACAGTCTCTGAGATGAGCTTCCTCTATAAATCTGGTGTTACCAGCATTTCCTACCAATGCTGAAGAAAAATCTTACCTAATTTAATAAACTTCGTAGTTTTTTCAGTAGAGAAGATTTTGGGAGATTTGTCAATTCACGTGTTTGACATAACACACATCTGTTCTGTTCATTAGCAGCTGCACAAAAGCAACGGTGGTCCACAAAAAAACCAAAAAACTTGTTTCAGCTTTTGATTTTTAAAATAAGGTCTGAAAAAATCAATCAATCAAAAGCCCCTACCTGCTACTTTTCACAGGCACGTATTGGGCTTGTTTACAGTCTCTGTCCTCTGCTGGTAAATCTTAAGCAGAGTGCCCGGTCCTGAGTCACTCCCCTCGGTCCAAGCAGCTCCTTCCTGTCACTCATATATCATCCGAAGCTCTGGCGCTGCAGCAAGGCGGCAGTGGGAATGGGAGAGGGGACAAGGTGTGAGGATGCAGGAGTTACCTCCATCGCTTCAGTGACCAGCGGGCACATGCCGAGATGCAGCTACGCTACAGGCTGAAGCTGGTCGGGGACGACGGTGGGGGCAAGTGGTTTGCACTTAAACACACTTAAAATCCTGACATTAGTTAAATTTAACATGACACTGCCGTCGCCCAAAACAAAAACAACGACAGCCTTGATGCCTGGCATCAGTGAAGAAAAGATACTGTGAAAGCCGCCGAGGAGATTTAAGAAATAACGCGGAATCACCTGTTTGATTCCTAAGTTGTTTAAAAAAAATGTTACTTTTTAATTATTTCAACGTAAATATCACCATCCTTTTTTTCGGATGGGGAAAATCCATATGACTACACCAGTGATGCACATCACTAAGAAACAGAATGCATTCACAACTCCATGGATGAAACCAACCCTCTGATGGCGAAATAAACTATTGCTAATAAATGTGAGTCCAAGCAGCCAAGTTCATGCATTTTCAGACATTAAATGGAAATGTTGTAGTTGACTGCAAGCGCGAGTTAGTTTGGAGGGGCAGGTGCCAGACATGCTCAAGCCATTTGCAGCCCTATCCTGTGCGGATCATGGAAATCCACAACAGTCTCCATGCACTAAACAAAGCAGCATAGCATTATCTGTCCGAGTACAGGCAGCATTATTTCAGATAGGCTAATGGCATGCAGGAATTCACCGCGATTGTCTTGTTGTTGTGCAGACGCATGTAGCCTATTAATGTTTTGTTAAATCCAGTTTTTCTCTTCTCAAAAGGTGTCTTGAGGTCGTTCGTCTATTTCTTCATATGTGCCCTTCTTCCCCTATTTGACTAATCAGTCCAGCGGCTGTGTCATCTCATCACGTCTAACTGTTTTTGAGCTGCCGGCTCTTCCCGTGTTTCTCATAATTCACCATAATTCACCATAGTAGAGATGCGTGGGCTGCAGTTAGGCATTGCAGCGCATACTAAAAGCTTCTTGTGCGCCTCGCCCCATCCCTTTGCGCTCCCCACCCCCCGACACTCCTGTCCTCACTCTTCCACATTAAAGAGGAAGCATCGCCCACTAGAGAGTGGAAGCGTTTCTAAGCAAAACACGCGCTGCTCAGAAGAGATTAAGGGGAAGAAGAAGAAGAAAAAAACCCTTAGAGGCAGAGAATGTCCGAAAAAATTTGAGCGATAAAATGTTGTTAATGACTTGGCTTCTGTTGTGTTTCCGATGTGGATATATATCCACATAACAAATTAGAATTGGGCTAAAGAGAGGCACAAAAACACCGTGAACAACAGTGAGGGAGAATTGTAGGGGAAATTACACGTTTAAACAGCTAATGCACAAAACAACAAAATCCCAGGTGCTCAAAGTTATTTTTGACGGTCTTGAATAGTTTTGGAATTCATGTCTCTCCAATGATTATAATAGTTAATCTTTATATGTATGACATAGAAACACCCCTGTCCTGATCGCTTTGTGTGTGTGTGTGTGTGTGTGTGTGTGTGTGTGTGTGTGTGTGTGTGTGTGTGTGTGTGTGTGTGTGTGTGTGTGTGTGTGTGTGTGTGTGTGTGTGTGTGAGAAAGATTACACTTTAAAAGATTGCATTTTTAAAAATTATTCTATTTATGAAGGAAAAAACCTGTCCAAACCTGACTGGCCCTATTTAAAATAGTAGTTGCCCACCTCGTTATCAACTGTGATTAAGCTCATTTGTTGAAAAGTTGAGTTCAAATTCACTTGCCATATCCAGGCCTGATTACTGCCAGACCTGCACAATCGAGAAACCCTTACATAGAACATGTCTGACAAAGTGAAAGAGATCTCAAATTGAATCACCACAATCACAATCTAAAGAAACTCAGGAACAGATGAGAAACAAAGTCACTGACATCTATCACTTTGGGTTACAAAGCCATTTCCAAGGCTTTGAGACTCCAGTAAACCACTGGTGAGAGCCATTACCCACAAATGGAGATATCCTGGAACCTTCCCAGGAGTGGCCAGCATACCAAAGTTACTCCAAGAGTAAATCAGTGACCTGGGAGGTCACCAAAGAACTGAGAACAACATCTTAAAAAAACTGCAGGGTTCACTTGCATGAGTTAAGGACAGCCTTCATGTTTCAAAAATTGGACAGGAACTGGGCAAAAGTGGCATCCATGGGAGAGCTACATAGTTAAAACCACTGAGAACACCAAGGCTCGCCTTGCATTCACCAAATAACGTCATGGTGAACCCCGAGACTTTTGGTGAAATATTTTGTGAACTGACAAGACAAGAGTTGAACTTTTTGGAAGGTTTGAGTCCCCAAACCAACACAGCATTTCATAAGAACAACATCATACCAACAGTCAGACATGGTGGTGGTAGCATGATGATCTGGGGCTCCTTTGCTGCTTCAGGACCTGGACGACTTGCTCTAAATGATGTAACCATGAATTCTGCTCTCTATCAGAAAATCCTGAAGGAGAATGTCCAGGCATCAGTTAATGCCATGAGGCTCAAGCTGACTTGGTTTATAGCTTGGATTTAAACAGCACAGCTAGGTTTGGCCCGTTCCTCTTCCCCGAAATGAAATAATCATTTTAATAACTACATCTGCAAATTGCATTTATCTAAATTTATTTGATGATCTGAAGCATGATGAAGCAAGTGTGATAAATACAAACCATAAGACATCAGGAAGGGAACAAATACTTTTTACGGTACTGCACTGTATTTGCCACTCTGGTGTTATCAGGTTCTACTGATAAATGCCCTGGAACTCTTAAATCTTCAGTTGTTTGTGAATGTAAATGAACACAGCCCATTTCTAAATGCAGGAGCAAGCCCAGCTTCCAATATCCCGCGCTGGGTGTCAGTAGAACAATGATTCATCTTCCACCACCATGTTGAAAGCAATTATCTAAACACACTTTCACTCACGGGATGAGGAAGAGTGCACGTAGAGCATGTTATAGAATATGGGATTCAGAAAGGGTCACAGTGACGTGAGGTTTATTTAAGTCTTGCAGCTGTTTTGTGTTTTTGTTTTAAGATCCAACATCAGTTTTTCATGTTAGAATTCACTGTTCTAAACCATGAATACATTTTTTAAAAATCGCTTTATTTCTTTAACCAAATAAAAAAATCATCAGCTAACTGAAGTCTTATTGGAATCCCACTATTAATTACTGTTGTACTATGTTGAAGCGATACAACGCATATCTATACTTCAGATGAAACCATATATATATATATATATATATATATATATATATATATATATATATATATATATATATATATATATATATATATATATATATATATATATATATATATATATATATATATATATATATATATATATATATATATATATATATACATATATATATATCTCAACAAAAAATGCAGTGGTAACTAAAGTCTTGACCTAAATCATAAAGTTGGTATTTCCTAGCTGGTACAGTGCTGGGCTTTGAATGCCCATAGACATATAAAGTATAAACAGTTTTATATCAATGCCACACAGTTTACCCAGAGTTTGACAGACCCAAACCCCTTCCAGATAGCCCGATCCATCTCCAGTTCCCTCTTACCTTCAGGTTATGCCAAGTCTGAACCTAATAGGAGCATTGATTGTGTTTTATGTTTAGCCAAGCAGGCCAGATAAAATCTGAAAGGGAAACTTTAGATTGCTTCCCAACTATTGACCCCACATGACTGCAATAACCATGCAAACATTATTTTTCACTGTATTAAATATGTACCATGTTGTGATAGCCAGTGAATTTATTGGAGCTTATGCTCCAAAATGCTACCCAAGCACTCTGTTTTGTTTGTTTGTTTTTTCTTTCTTTCTTTTTTAGAAGATGGATTAGAGGAAGTAAATATGATGGATACAGTCTTAATACTCGGGATAACATCCAAGTGAAGAGGTTACGCAGAAACCATTATTCCTGAAAGAGAAGGGCATACGAATATTTTGAAATGATTATGGCACGACTAGGATATGTGTGTCGGACACGCACACCTAAAATCTCCAGCCTTTCTCATGCATGACTGGAAGAGTGAGAACGAGACCGAGTGAGGGAGAGAGGTTGTTTATCTAAGTTATGACAGACGACTGCAGGGAGGAGCTTTGTCCTGTGTGACCTCTGCTGGTGCTGCAGCAGGTGATATCTTACTAGATGCAACACACTCACACGTGCAGTGATGAGCTGTTGTTATCGGTACATTCCTTAACATACTGACTCCCTGTTTCTTTGTGGCTTCAAGCCCACAAAAATCCATGTGCAAAAACACACACATTTCTTTATACATGTATAAATGAATATGAATATGTTTCTGAAACTGCAGTTAATGTAAATGGAGAACAAAAATAAACGAATCTTTGTTGCAGAACTCGGCTCCTGTATGACACACCAAGGAGTTCATCAGCTTATTCTGGCCATTCATCCCTCTTTTTCCTCTCATTTTCTCCACCCACTCTTCACGTTCTCTGCATGTCTCTCTCTATATTTAGAAAATGACCTTGCAAGTTCTATACCTGTCTGTTGAAAGCAACCGGTTTTCACGATGAGATATGTCCTTACCTCCAGAGCAGAGTGCTCCGGTATTGATTCTAGATGTGGTTTCACTTTCCGTTGTTTTCTCCACCTTAGAAAACAAGAGAAAATCAATGATCTTGCTGATCTGGAGGGTGTGGTTTAGCAAAGAGAGGAGTATACAAATGGCATGTATTCTGTATCACTAGATATTTGCTGCTGAATCTATAAGCAACATATTAAAACATCACCTTTGCATGGAGGCTCTTGGTGGCCTGACACGTCCACTGAACATTCATTTTCCCTAAGGAATTTCTGAAACTGTGGGCAGCAGTTAAGTGCTCTCTGTCTGGACAATTCAGCTAAATGAACAGTTAATGTATACAAACCATAGTCTGTCAGCCACAAGCATCAAGCACCAGTCTGCCTGTAGTCTGTCTGTGTATATTTGTATTATATTACTAAGAGTTGTGGAAAAACAACTATTGGGAAAGACACCAGAGAAATGGTGGAAATTGTGTCAGGAAGAGCTTATATTTATGGATCAGAAGACACTAGATTAGGGAGGATGGAAAAAAAGCCATCAGGAAATGCAGAAATGAGGGATGCAGAAAATGAAAACGAAGGGGAGGGATGGAAGAACAGAGGTGGAGAGGGCAGCAGATAAAGGTCACGGTGACAGTGATGAGTCATGCAGCAGAATGCAGGAGCGTCTTTGTGTCTCTGTGTTAAACTGTCAGCCTCTCTACCATTTGTCTCTTTGTTTTGGCAGCAAAAGATTGCAAATGAACATCCTGCTCTTGCTTAATCTAAATCTTCTTGCAGGCCCGCATGTGTCAGACTGTGTATATTTGTATTTCTAAGGTATTTCTTTCTTTGCATTTGTATACAGAACTGGACAGGGAGTCCTGTGTTCTCTGCTACGCCTGCGGCTGAAAACTGGTACTGATCAGCCAATCAGCAGTAAGAAATAATCTGATTTTAGTGGAAGCACTAGCAACAGCATCATCATCCTTAGCAACCATCGTTTCCTGCAGTGCCAAGACTGTAGCTCTGCAAGCGAACAGGGAAATATCACACAACTGGGAGTCACTAGAGGAAAAAACAACAAGAGGCGTGTGTACTGTGTCACATGACCAGGGCATAAAATGCTTTATTATACTTTATGTTAAGAAAGTCACGAGTTTATTGTGAAAGTTCTTTTATGAAGAATTTTGAAGCTGAAATCAGTCGACACCTTCCTTTAGAACATTAGTGTGTTCACTCTAATCTGGACTCTGGTTTTAAGACAAAATGTAATCATGATTAAAAATAACAATTAGCTGTTGGTACTGTTAGAAGATGTCAAGCAGCCAATAAATAAAAAATGGTTTAAATTAACATAAAATTAAAAATTTAATCATCAACAAACTGATCTCACCTCGGGTCGAAAGCATAAGCATATATTTTAGAGAATAACATTCAAATATACCAAAGTATGCAATGGGAATGATTAAAAAAGCTTACCCATGTGTTGATAATTGATAAGTCCTGGCACTCTGTGGACATAGAATTTTATTCTGTGGAGTTATTTGATTATATTTTCCGCTCATGTCTTAAACTCGTGCTGTTTCTCAAAAACAACAGACGAAAATTGAAAATTCAAATTATGAAAATCAAATGAAGTGAGAAAGATGATGTGTGAAGGCTGTATGGAGGGGATTTACTTGTAATGAGGGCTCTGTAGACCTTCTGGCTCACTGTTTACCAGCCTGGGCCTCAGCTTCTCTATTCCCATCCCTGAAAGCATTGGTTTGGGCCACAGTATGCAGCTGTTTCAGTTGCTTCATATTTATTAAGCGAGGAGCATTTTGCAGCTAATGATCCAGACTTTCCCCTAAAGTGTTAGAAGCCAAAAAAGACTCAAAAGGGAACAAATTATGGATTAAAATTTGCCCCAAAGTGCAGTGTCTCTTGTGATAATATTAACCTTGGAAAATTTATGTACATTTTGTGTCTACGACTTCTTTCCTCTGATCACAGGTGACCAGAAACATCCAAAGGGACATTCCATCATCTCCCTTCAAGATCTGTTGGCATTTTGATTGTGAAGGTTTTATACTATGTGTGTGCTGGGATGATGTTGGCTCACAATATTGAAATTGTTTCAACTTAAACTTGCTGTTCACATCGAGTCCCTGCATGGTGAAACCCAGTCTACACAGTGTACAATTCTAATAAACACACTGATACACAAAATTAGACTTTGCTAGCCTCTACCTTTCCCTGTGCACAGTTTACAGTAACACCAACAGCTCAAGAGATTAGCTCTGAAATACACCTGCAGAGGGCTGAATCTGCCACCAGCAGCCCTCCCCTGTTACTATGGAGAGTTGTTGTGCATTAGCCCTGTGGCTAGTGTGAGGTCTGATGACATCATTTTTGTGATCGACTGCCACATTGTGCCTTCTCCTATGTTTGATACTGAAGGAACAGACAAGCAAAAGAATGAAAACAGACACAAATAGACTGTGGGGGGGATTTGCTGCGCATGTAAGAGGGGACAACCAAAGATATAGTGGTTTGATTCTTTCAGCCACACTTTTGCCAAGAGAGATGGCAGAGTGGTTAGTGAACTGGCAGGCTCGTCGCAGCAATAAAGCACACTTTCTCATACACAGCATGACAGCATGATTGCTGCAAACCTTTGTTACAATGTTAATATTTACCTCTTCGCCTGGGAGATGACATGAAGTTTTCCACTGTGCTCTAACACAGCTCAGTGCTCTTTAAGGTGCAACCAGACAAACCAGGGGGCATCCAAACGTCTGACGTAGAATTAAATTTAGGAATCACCAAATGTTTCTTTCTAAATCTGTCAGAGAGACGTCTCTTTTATTTTCAATATTGCCCTTCTAGTTCATTGATGGAGTACTCCGTCATAAGCTTCCTGTCTGGTCCTGCTGCTACAGAGAGCTCTCTTTGTTCTTTCTTCTGTTGTGTTAGTGTTTTCCTGTAACCAAAGGACTCTGGGCCAGCACTGTTTTTCACTATTAAAAGACTGTCACGTTGCAAGGCTCTTCACGGGAAACACTTGTTAAACAGTGGCACATCCTGTGTGCCAACAGCATTTCTGCACACAGCAGAATCCAGAAAAACCCATGAAATGATTGAATATTGCAGTACTGAAGGATTAAACCATTTTATATCATGTACTTAATTGCATTATATGTTGCACAGGTAAGGCAGTCACTAATTCTTTGCCCAGCTATAAAACATTTCATGTATTTTCATTCTATTAACGCTTAACTGCAAATTTAATAGGTTTCTTTTATTGAACAATTTAGAGTGAGAGAAAGGCAGAGGGATACTAAACACAGGTTGTTAGTCTCCCTTCTAGTTAACTTAAAAGTGGAAATGTACTTTGGAAATGTATTGAATCCAGACATCCCTCTGGACGTAGCTGCAGGAAGGTTTTCTGAATCTTTTCAGAGTGTCTATATTTCTACCTAAAAGCTAGTTAAACAGACCAACAAAAAGTATAAAACTTGTTCACTGATTTATTGAGGAAAATGATCCAACATTATATATCAGTAAGTGGCACTAAAACTTTGCCTTGCAACTGTAAATGAGTGCATTTTCCTTTACAATTTGGCTACTTTCAGACTCTCTACATGGGTCATGTTTAAGACAGCACAAAAATAACACAGAACAAACAAGCCGCCCCATGACAACATTTTGCCCTTTCCCATAAATCAAGAGTGCACTCTGGGAAGGAGAAAGCCGTCCAAAGGCATGTGTATGTGCTGCATGTGTCTGTGTTTGTGTCTGCATAAACGCCTTTGTATTTTCCTCCACGTACAGTATATGTCAATGGAATAGCAGCGACCAGCACATGTACATATGCGTTTGTCTCACATATTACAAATACACAACACATAGAACTAACAAAGGCAAATGACTAACAGTCGTTGAATTTGTATCACAGTTTTATAGCAGTAACTTGTGGATGGCCTTGGTTTTTGCCACTTCTGTCTTAATGTTGGTCAGCTGTTGTCCATGATGAACATCTCCTCCCGGAAAGGTGAATACAGAATGCAAAAATCCTTGATATTCCAGTAACGCGAAAGTGCTTTGCAAAATTGCTGTCTTGTTTTCTGCATCTATCCTTTTGAATTTTATATAGAAAGCATGTGGTGAAAAAGTCCATTGCAGCTGAATCCTGTCACTGTCTCAACAACTTCTGACCCTGCGATGGTTCCATTCACAGTGCTTTAGCCTCAGCGCGGAAGCAGCTACAAAACTGCAGCTACAAAACTGGATGTTGAGTGTCCATTATAAGCTTTTCAAAACTGCATGTTGTTGCATTTTGGAATGAGCTGTGGTTCGCTGGAGGGGCGTGGCAGGGTGATTAATAGGCACAACTTGTTAATTCAGGTTCAAGGGCACCAGCATGAGCAAGAAGGCAGGGCGGGAAGAATTAGTCCAGAGAGATTTCTGTCTCAATTGCTAACTTGGCCAATCTGGCCCAACAGGAAGACCGGAGTCGCATCGCCCCTAAATGGAAAAATAAGGTCACTGCAGGCTAATGGCTAATCTAAATGCCTTCAAAATGACTCAGCTTTTCTAAGTAATTAGCACCTGTATCAAATCAATTTAGTTTGTTTACCTAAATGGGAGGCAGTCTAACTGGTTTCGTTGGGGGTTCCAGGAGGTCTGAGCAGAGAAAGAGTTCACCTAAGAGAGAAAAAGACAAAATGGGGAAGGAAAAGCAAAACTATTAGTTTTGTGGTCTCTGCAAAAGCAAAGCTACTTCTCTTCCTTCTTTTGTCTCATTAACAGTCGGGCAAGAACTGTGTAACTCTGAATAACGTCTTAGTGAGGAGAGCGTTAAGGACAGGAAATTAAAGTCTGACAGACATGATTGTAACTCTCAAGTGACCTGTGTCGACTTGAAATTAGCAGAAGTGAACAAAAATTGAAAGGATGAGTGCACTGCAGTGTGCAATGTCTCTAACAATCGTGTGGATTATTAGAGGCCCGGGAAATAAAGGCTTCCAGACTGGCCAATCCAGTTAGGTGAAAAACAAGTGGCTCCCATTTCTGCTTATTCACTTTCTGATCTATTAGTGTTTTCCTCTGCTAGAGATTTTATGTAACATGAGAAATGAGCAGGCTTCCAACTGATGATCAATATGGAGCTCACCACTGAAAAAATATAAAAATGCCAGGGATCAAATTGAAAACTTATAATCAATCAACGAAAAGGTTTAATCTGAGGCACCTCCCACTTTGCCTTTTAGGGTGTCCCTCCAAATGAAGCTACCATGATTATCACTAACTGGAAAGGTACACAAAAGATGTAATTTTGTGTAATCATTTAATTGCGTAGTCAATAGTTTAAGAATAATTATATTTCCCTTGTCCTGGCTTTCGAAAGTTTTATCTCTGCCTCACTCTCGTCTCTGCTTTCAGTTAAGTGACCAGAGTCAGGGCGGACACTGGGCATAAACAGACATAAATCTGGAGGATCATCAGTGCAACGGTATCAAAGATAGCACTGTGTTACATGAAAACACACGAGTATTTTAAGACTTTTAAGACCAAGCAAACAACAGAAAACCCCCATTACAGATTCCATTTCTTACTTTTTAAATAATTACAATGTATTCAGTTATTACAAGTACAAGCCTTCTTTTTTTCTCTTGCTTTCTAATATCACATCCCCTTCATATCCATGAGAAATGACAAAGGTCACAAAGCACCTGTTCAATTAGGAGATTACGGCCACCAGGGGGCAGCACAGTACACAACCTGTGTGAGCACGCCTTCGGTGTTCTTACTCATTTCTTAGACAGCGTCAGCCGAAGGTGAAAGACACGAGGATCACAAATCCTGCACAAAGACTGACGAGGGTCTAAACATTAAAACACATACATGCATGCATGACATCACTACACTGTTCGATGAAGGACGAAAGCCAAAAAACCTTCTTACGTCACAATAACGATATAAAATGGATTTGTAGATAACTGACTGGCCTTTAACCTGAGTGCAGGTTAATTTAGCGTCAGTGCGTCTCGTGATGATAACTTGTTAGATTGAAATGACCTGCCTGAACTTTCCATTCAGTAAATTGTAAATCTCCAAACAACAAAAGCCGCGGGTCTTATGTTATGACTTACGCCACAGTGATCGTTCAGAATGAGACGAGCACCACAGTGCTTAGAACTTACCAGCTGTTTTAGTGGGAGAACAGCAGCCTCTGCTGAACGCCGACAGCAGCGCACTCAGGGCAGCCAGACAATGTGCTCCCAGTCCATTCACAATTTCCTCACATGTCTCTTCTTCGGCCTCTCTTGACAGACAGCTTTGGAGCTATCTGTGTCGAGCCTGTGCTGTTTTGTAGGACTGTTGTGATTAACAACCTCCTTGGTGGGATTTGTTTCGTGTCGTTGTTCTGGTCACTGGGGGGGCTTGCAGATTAGCGTTAGTGGGCGTGTTTGGACGTCTATTTTTTATGCAGCGAAGCACGGTGCCCCAACATCCTTCTTACACACCGAAGACAACCCATTAAGATGAAAATCTTCAATATTGCTTCCAAGCAATCTGGGAGGTTACTGTGGAAACAAAGGTGCCATGGTAACGGTGACTGGGTGGGTTACCGAGGTAACGACCGTCGCCATGGAGACTGCATCACAGTGGGCTATATTCGAGGCATCCGAAAAGAGACACGCTCCATCTTTGATCACTGTTTGTGTGCACAAAAAAAAAAGCTCAGTGTTTCTTCGCTGCACGTGTGTCTTGCATCGATAATGAGAGCTGGAGTCGGCTGGCCCCTGTGTTTACATGTCGCCGTTTAACCATTAAAATAGCCAACCAGGAGAATGCATACAAAGAAATTGTTGGGAATTCTTATATATATGTTTTTTTTTAAAGAGAATAGCATTTGGACTAGACTTTAACGCACAATAAAGGCATAGCACAAAACGCTCTAATTGAGATATTATATGCTGAACTGTGTTTTTCAGACGTCACATGTGTTTAAACACGCACACACAAACATATTTAAATGATTCTGGATATTATACATAGCCGATGATGGACGGATCACGACCCATAACGCATGTTAATACAATGTGAGTGCCCTTCAAGTATTATACATTTGTGCACATCTGTCACAGTTATACAGCTTCTATGTCTACCTGTTGTTAAACATATACTCACTATTGCCCGACTCACAACAGGTCAACCCCCCTCACTCAGAGAAGAATGGTAGGCCTAAAACTTTATAAGGAGCTCTTCATCTTCTTACAAGCGCGAATGGAACCACACAGAATTATGAATTCATACCACTGAAATGAAAAATCCCGATTCTTTGAATGGACAGCAAAGCAGCATCTCTGAACGTACAGGTTTCGTTCTTTCGCTTCTTTTTTCTGTTTTTTTTTTTCTTCTTCTTTCTTTCTGATCTACAGCTGCTTCCACACGCTGGTGCGCAACGGCAGAACCAGCTGTGTGTTGATTCGTCACCACGTCCTGTGTTCAATGTTATGGCTCTAAAATAATGGCTACACGTCGGTGAAAATCTTTTTGTTTATATTCACACAATTCTGCGAGTTGTTCTGAGCGGTAGTGGGGAAGTTGGGCTGCTGTTTGAACGTGCTGTTTATCCCGTGCTCTTCTATCACCATGTACTCGCTCTTGCTGAGTGAAGAAGAAGAGCGAGTCTTCCTCAGCTCCTCGGTGTCTGCTAAAGGCTGACAGCTGCCCACGTGCAAGTACTGTGCCTGCTCCTCGCCCTCCGTTTCTCTGTGGTAGAAATAATTAAAATTGGAGACGATGACAGGTACAGGCAGGGCAATAGTCAGCACGCCAGCAATTGCGCACAAAGACCCCACAATCTTTCCCCCAATTGTCACGGGGTGCATGTCTCCGTAGCCCACTGTGGTCATGGTGACAACAGCCCACCAGAATGCGTCCGGGATGCTGTTGAAACCCGATTCTGGGTCGTCTGCCTCAGCAAAGTAGACAGCACTGGAGAAGAGGATGACACCGATGAATAAGAAGAAGATGAGCAGGCCCAGCTCACGCATACTGGCCTTTAGAGTCTGTCCTAAAATCTGAAGCCCCTTAGAGTGACGCGACAGTTTGAAGATACGGAACACCCGAACAAGCCTAATTACGCGCAGAATGGCTAAAGACATGGCCTGCTGTCCGTTCCCTTGTCTTTCTGCCAGCTCTGTGCCCAGTGTGATGAAATAGGGAACAATGGCCACAATGTCTATAATGTTCATAATATTTTTGGAGAACGTGGCCTTACTCGGGCATGCAAAGAAGCGCACTAGCAGCTCGAATGAGAACCAGATTATACACAACGTCTCCACGACAAAGAAGGGGTCCGAGAACGGGCTGATGAAATAGGGGAGTGTGCCATTTATCACAGGCGCAATGGTGATTGGATCCCTGTTCTCATCCCTGAACTCCGGCAATGTCTCTAAGCAGAAAATGACAATGGAGATGAGAATGACCAAGACTGAGACTATTGCGATTCCCCGGGCGGGACCAGAGCTCTCTGGGTACTCAAAAAGCAGCCACACCTGTCTTTGAAATTCATTCTCAGGCAACGGTCGCTCCTCCTCCTTTATGAAACCCTCATCCTCCCTGAACTTCTCCATAGCCTCCTCGCCCAGCTCGTAGAAGCGTATCTCCTCAGAAAAAATGTCAATGGGCACATTCACAGGTCTTCTTATGCGTCCGCCAGACTGGTAGTAATAGAGGATGGCATCAAAGCTGGGTCTGTTCCGATCGAAAAAGTATTCATTCCTGAGGGGATCAAAGTACCTCATCCTCTTCTTGGGGTCACCCAGCAGCGTCTCTGGAAACTGCGAGAGAGTCTTTAGCTGCGTTTCAAATCGTAACCCTGAGATGTTGATGACCACCCTCTCGCAGCATTCGTGATCCGGTTCATAACGGTCCAGAGAGTGGTGGCCCGGGAGAGCCGCTGACTCTTCTAGCATGTTGTCACAAGCCACAACAGTCATCACGTCGGCTTCTGTCTCGGTGTATCCGTGGTTCACCAGGTTGTCGCCCCGGGTTTTGGTTGCGCTTGGCGGGGGTGATTGAAGGAGGCTGAGGTGGTCGTCCATGCGCGGTTGAAGACGCATACAGGGGCGGCCGCCTCGCCCCCTCCGCGGACCCCGGTCAACCACAGCCGTCGCCACCACAGCCTTGTCTCCTCTACGTCTCTCTCACTTTCTTCTCTCGCTTCACTTTCACTCCCCACTGTTGCTCTTCCCGCCCACGAGGAAAGATCTGGGTTTATAAACAGCCCTTCCACCCGCCCACGACGCGCCAGCGCTGGGTAACTTCACCCTCCTCCTCCAATCGTTGGACGCTCCTTTATACAGAAAAAGCAACAGACGGGCGTCACTCAGCACATCGTTTGGGCGTGCCCACCTTCTTCTACCCCTCTCCCGTCTTCTAGACGCGCGCTGACACACACAGACTCTCTCACACACACTTGGCGAGTACAAACAGTCTCCTTTTAAACAAGGTCATTGCCCATAGATGGGATATTTTCAAATAGGCTGCTCATGAATATATCACAGCTTCATTTCCACTCGAAAGTATCATAAAAGATGCACCAGCACCAGAAATAAATTAGGGTGTGTCCTGGTAAAGTACTGCACCTAATTCTGCAGGCGATAATATTATTTAAATTAGGCTCAAGGAAAATGGTTAACGATTGATATCCCGTCTGAAATCTGAGAGATAATTAATGCCGAGTCCCAATGGTACGTGTTAAAGTGATGATCAGCGAGCGCGGGGATGAGAAAGACAGGAGGTAGTTCGGTCAGGTCGATGTGTGATGAATACATAACAGCAGCAGCATAAAATTAAATTCAATGTTTGGTGAAAAGCTTAAAAAGAAGCAAGTGCCGAAGAAATCATTATTAATAAGACATTAAGAGACACGCAGATCCTACCTCAGCTCATATGATACAAGGTCAGGTGACCTTTATAATCAGACCTATCCCAGGACAGTGCTGTGTACTGTACCTGCCCTTTTGACATTCATCATTATTTATTGTCAAAAGGCAATCTGAAACGTGACTTTTCCCCCCACTGCTAAAACTGACCACATATGGGAAACTTCTAGTAAGGGGATGTGTGTGACTGACAAGCAAGCTCATGTTATCATTATCCAGTATGGCAGGAAAACGACAAGCAAATAGAAATTCTAACATTTTTTATTGCTTCAGACAGTGTTGTATAATTTCAGTGTACAGTTTCCAGGTGTCACTTGAGTGGTTGCTGTCCGAGGTACTGAAAGGGGGGGGGTGACTATTCAAACTATTCATTTATATTATTGTGTGTTTGTTTTTAAGTCAAGTATGTCTGAGGCAGAACTTTAAACACAGGTTTAAACCCACTCTTTGCTTGAATCAGCACTTGCATCAAACAGTCCTTTGACACAGCTGCTAAAACTGATCATGAATTACTCAAAGACTCAGTGCAGCTTCTCTTATCTATTTTTTCATGTTGTCATTTTTGAACTACGTTGAGATAAACATTTACATTGGCTTCATTTCTTAATGTTTAACATTTAAAGGGGTACAGCCAACTACTGAGTCAGATATGTCAACCTTCACGTTACCACGCAAACACACCGTTATAAGTACCTTTAAATGCTAAACTAAACCGATAAATTAACTAAATAAACAACAAAGGTTGCATCATAGTTTGGGCCACTGTATAGCACTCACCTCAAATAAAGTAACTACACCCAAAATACCTTACAGACAATTTCACTACAAAAGCTTTGAAAAGACACAAAATTACCATAAAATAACTGTCATATCTAACAAAGCAAAAAACCAAACAAAAAACACCATTATTATTATTATTATTATTATTATTATTATTATTATTATTATTATTATTATTATTATTATGTGAAAACACAATCTAAAGGACACATACAGCAATTAGGCTCAGCCATGCCATACACAACAATACATAAGTATCAGTTTTATTCTACATATGGTCTCAATAAGTCTCAGAAGTAAATGAATCAATATTTACTTCATGTTTCTCCTGACGTGCAGAAAACATTCAATCCCAGGTTATCAGATATTCTGCTGTATCAACTTACTTAGCCCAGATTTTTCTTTGGCAAGCAACTCGTTTTCATATCTTAGTGAAGACATCTAATTGACATATTGCTTTCCCTAGCCACTTACCCTAACCCTAACCATCAAAAATAAATACCTAACCATTAACCATTAAGAAATTGTAGATTTTCCAAGCAGTTTCACAGCAGGGCAACGTGATGATGCGATGGTTATCACTTTCATCTCATGGCTCGGGTGTTTCTCTTTTGGATTTGCAGACTTTCCCTCTCCCTGTACTCCTGCTTCCTTTCACATTCCATACCTTGGCTCTCATTCAGTGGAGTAGATGTGAGAGTTTCCAAAGCTTGCCCGAGCTAAATAAACTCAGAAAGCTTCAAAAACACATTTTGCCCTTCATTATTTGGAGATTTGTCAAGCTGCTTTTTGCTGTCCATTTTTAAATAAGGGTCATGAAGATGGATGTCCACTTAGGTTACACGTGGCCTGCTTATATATTTATAGCTGTTACCAAATATTTGCTTGACCATCTATAAGGTGCAGGTACAGCAGAGAAAGGCTTGGGATTGGAGAGAATTTCACTTTGTCATTGGAAAGATCAAAGACCGTGAAAAGGTTACAAGAAATGAGGACAGTCCCTGAAGGGCAGGACATTGTGCTGTTTCACACTTCTACAAAGAGCTGCTCTGGATTTGGGGATAAATGTAGAAATAAGAGAACACTTGTGCAAACATCACTGTGCACGTATGTGCCTGTATACTTGTGTACGTTCGTCTTTGTTATGTGGGTGTGGGTGGATGTGAGCTGAAAATAAAATGAGATGAATGCATGAAAGAATGAAAGCTGCCTGCTTTAGCAAACTGTATCTGAGAACAGAAGAAACACCAGATACACATAGTGTCATTAAGATTTTAAGAGCTCTCTTTTAACACCTTGGGGATGCTAAAGCTCTTTTTGTGCCCTCACTCCCTGAACATCTTAGCCTCAGACAACATTTCAACAAGTGGAAGGAAGAAAGAAACCAAAGGGAGGAAAGAGACCTAATTGTAAGCTATGCAACTGTGAAAGATGGCAGTGCTTGGTGCTCATGAACACCTGCTTCCTCCAGATTAAATTAAATGAGCATTAGATATGTGGACTAATCTGAAATTCCCCCATCAACAATCTGTAGAAACACCCACCCAGATCCTCACACACTATTTGCACTGAGCTTTTCTGGAAGCATAGAGTATTTTTACATCCATTTACATAACACTTATTTGAAACAGACCTACCTTAAATATAACGACTAATCATATAGTAAAACCAACCAATGGTGTCTTTTTTTATTACCACTCTGAGGGCCTAAGTGGATTTCAAATAAATAAACTGTGAAACTTGCAGAGACTAACCTTTCAATAGAAGAAGTGAGTTAGCAGGGAGAGCGACAGAGAGCACGGCAGTAAAACCTGATGCTCATAACATCCCCTCCCTTCTCTCAGAGGCAGAAACCTTCAGCTTTCAGGTTCCTCTTCTGTGGAACCAGCTCTCAGTTTGGATTGGGGAGACAAACCCCGCTCTACTCTTAAGATTACGTTTAAACTTTCCTTTTTGACAAAGCATACACTTATAGGGCCGGATCAGGTGACCCTGAATCCTCCCTTAGTTACTTTGCAATAGGCTTAGGCTGCCTGGGGTTTCCCATGATGCACTGAGTGCTTCTTATTCACTTTGTGCTCACGACTCTGCATTTAATCATTAGGTGTCATTCATCTTTGGCTCTCTTCCATAGTCATGGATGGCTGTCCCTCACTGGCCTTAGCTCAGTCGGAGGTTTCTACCTGTTAAAAGGGAGTTTTTTTCATCTGATTGTTTTCTCTGCATTATAGTAAAGTCTTTACCTTCAGTGTAAGGCACCTTGAGGTGACTGATTTGTGATTATATAAATACAACTGAATATAATTTAGACCTATACATTAGAAGAGGAAATTACTGTAACAGACACTTTTCTTAGTGTAGATATTTAATCAATTAAGCATTTAAAGTTAATAAATTTAAAGTTAATAAATTTAAAGTTAATAAATTAAGGAAAAAACACATTTTTGCAGATTAAGCTGCCTAACAACTGATAGCTCCTTGAGTCAGGTGACATTTATTTATTTTTATGCAATTATAGTCCAATAAATACATTATAATGAACCATAACGTATTTCTGACTGGGGCCATTGCTTCACTATAAATACAATGACGTCTGTTTGGTTGATTATATTCTTAAAGTTAAAAGTAATATTTTTAATAGAAGAATGTTTCGGCAGTTTAGTTTTGGTAGTATAGATTCATGTAGTAAAGGATCTGACTGCTGAACAGAAGTTGTTGTTTTTATTTATTTTTCATTATTATTTTCTAGAAGCTCAACTTTAAATTGACTGATTTAATATAAGCAGTACAGACAGGGGATTTCTGCAAATGTTAAAAGTTATATTTGGTAAATGTTATATTTTGGCACGTCTGTGTATGACAATAACTGAAATGTGTTTAATGAGCGTAATGCAAACCTATTGAATAGGATGTAGACTCTGTCTTCTTATTGAGGCCACATTGAAGCTGTCTTGTATTAAAAAGGCCAGTCAGTCCACAGAGAAAAAGCTCAGGGACCGCCGAAGGGCTTTCTAATGTGGTTTCCACTCCCCATGTTAAATATAGGACCACCCCAACTCCCATATCAACCTACGAAATTAGGCTACCTTGCGAATTGCACTCGAATTCTTCGAACTGGACTGAAAGGCGAGGAAACAAGAGCAAAGAGCAAGTGAGAGAGAACTGGGTCGGTTTGCATGAGGAACAGGTTTGCTGCTTGAGGTCGTGGAAATCTGGTTACATTTGAGTAATTGCTCTATTTGGTTCTTCTACAAGGGATGCATAGCAGCCACCTTTCATGCAGCTTCTGGGGAAAATAGTGAATTTAATATTTTACTTAAAATTAAATAAAAAACTGTGACACATCTCATATCTGGCACGCCATCCCAAGATTTCCATCTCTGATCTCATAATCATGATCTCATCTTGTGTTTTCTCTTATCCTCAGGAAATGTTTTTATTTGTCTGATTACCACCAACAACACCAGTGCCATTGTTGCTGCAGTGTTATCTCCCTGGAACTGTAGAAAAAGTTTGGTTTTTAGATATAAATCTCAGGAGAGGCCTTAGTTAGTCAAGCTACGCAGGATTTATGTACAAATTATACATTTTTATGACCTTTACTATTTTTCTCCTGTAAACATTTTTCAGATTACTACATTTTTAAATCAGCCTTGAATATCCTAATTAAAGCAACCATTGTCTTGAGCCCGAGTGTTTTTAACCCTTTGAATCTACTAGTATCTGTATTATAAATGAGAAACAGATTCTGTGGACTCCACTTTTACAAGCAGTGCCTTCCCGTTACTCACCCAGTGACATGTCCACCACAATCCCACATCCTTTTCCTATACGCATGCGCATAAACTGTAAAAGCACTTCGGGGCACTGTAAATAGATGTTTGCTAATGAAGACGAGGCCCATATGGAAAAAGAACTTTTATGTGTGCACTAATTAATCAACTGTTCATATTTGCATAACGACAGATATCGGGGCTGAAGTGCAGCTGCACATGACAAAGACCAAGAGGAGGTCGACAGGAGGAGAAACGACGAGGCCAGGGCCATCTGTAGAACAAAGGCTGACTGGAAAGGAGCCACATCAGGTCCTGCTGTAACCCCAGCAACGGAGAGAGGGATGTGGGGGGAAAGGGTCGGCACAGAGGGAGGAACACAGCTGAATCTCGGCTGGCTGTGACACTTTGTGTTTTTTTTAAACCTGATGATTGCCTTCTCTCAGCAGGCAGAAACAAAGAGATAAACAAACATGGGCATTGGGATAAAGGATGGATGTGGACTACCACACATGACTGCACTCATTTTTTTAAAAAGGAAAGGGAAACACACACGTTTAAACACACTTTGGTTCCATCCGAAAACTGACTTTCCTGCTAAATGAATCTGCTTTTTTTGAGAGTTCAAACATGACTGGAGCATCATAAATATGAAGATGTAGCGGCAGGCGATATGTATGCATAATAGATGCAGTCCTACCAGAGCATATCAGCTGTACCACTAAGAGAGAAGGGGTTCCCTGCTTCACACATCAACCGTCAGTCCTATTTCGACACAAAATGAGGACAGAAAATGACAAAAAAAAAACGTTGTAGGAAAAAGTACAGCAAGAATGAAGTTGACTAAACCGAGGGCTCTGGTGTGTTACCCACTTAAAGCGATCACACAGGACTTTGATGAATTATAAAACCTTGTAATTATCTATTAATTAGTGTTTGTCTTTTTGTAGTACTGTTTTGTAGGAAGGTTCAGAGGAGGTTGGAGATTGTTACCATCATGGGCTCATCCGGTCAGGATGAGAATGAACAGTCAGTAATCACTTGCAGGGTTTTTCGTTTTATTGAATAATGAGCAAAAGGAAAGACACACATGGACTGCTATCTCTGAAAAGAAATAAAGTAACTCAGCAACTCAAAATAATACATGAAGGAGACTCAACCAGAAACTCGCCTCAGCTGCCGCCCCATGTGGGAGCGAAGATGGAGTGAGCTGTAGGTGAGTGCAGTCCTTATATAACCAGTGACAGGTGAGTGCAATTAAGGGAAAGCACCACACCCAATAAAAGGTGAGGAAAAGAAACAATGTGAAGTGAATGTGCTGAAAGGTGAGCCTTTACAACAAGTATTCAAGCCATGGTTAGGAAACACGTTTTTGTTAGCCTGGCTCTTAAGAATAGATAAACAGTTGTAACATGTGCCGTTTATTTCATATATTAATCCATGAAACGTAAACCGGGACACATATTCTGTTCTGCCAGTCAGCTGTGGTAGCAAAGACCGTGTTGACAGCAGTCCCAGATTAACAAGGAAAAATGTAAGAAATGTGAGAAATGTCACTCCCGCCCTCCTCCTCATCCACATGTTGACACTTCTCACATTAAACTTTTCACATCATCTGTGTCCATGTCACATGCCTGTCTCTTCTCAGATATAATCATCTCCTCCCCTTTCAGCTTCATTATTTCCCCACTACAGTCTGGATGTGGTACATTTTTGCATTCTCTTTGATTTCACGTTTTACAATATTTTGTGTTTACCAAGCAAGTTATTTGTATTATTTTCATTTACTGGTTCTGGTTTTTATACTTTCTTTTATATTTTATATTTCAGATATATACTTGTGGCCACTTGTGTTTACA
>NC_137939.1:1097500-1225000 GCF_963969265.1 Rhamphochromis sp. 'chilingali' | reverse complement strand
GCTTGTTTAAAAATGTTTGCAGAGTGGTGTGGAGGTAAGAGTGGATGTTCTAAATGGTCAAAAATGTATCATTTTAATAAAAAGAAGATAATTTTGAATGTGCTGACAGTAACAGAAGTTGAGACAGGGCCATGGGGAGGTCCAGAGAAGGTCCACTGCCGGTTCAGATAGAGGGGGAGGAGGTGGAGGTGGTCAACAAGTACAAGTACCTCGGGCTGTGGGTGGACAATAAACTGGACTGGTCATGCAACACAGAGCACCTGTATAAAAAAGCCCAAAGCCGACTGTACTTCCTCAGGAGGCTGAGCTCTTTTAACATCTGCAGGAAGCTCCTGAGGATGTTTTACCAGTCGGTGGTTGCTGGAGTACTTTTCTATGCTGTGGTGTGCTGGGGGAGCAGCACAGCAAAGAAGGACTCATCCAGGCTGGAGAAACTGATCAGGAGGGCTAGCTCTGTGGTCGGCATGAAGCTGGACACTCTGGTGACAGTGGCAGAGAAAAGGACATTAAAGAAACTGATGGACATTATGGACAATGCTGGGCATCCTCTGCACACGGCCATTAACAACCAGAAGAGTCTGTTCAGTGACAGGTTGCTTCTCCCCAAGACAAGAACTAACAGACTTAAAAACTCCTTTGTCCCACACGCCATCAGACTGTTTAACTCCTCTCTGGAGGGGAGAGGGAGGGGAAACAGGAGGACAAAGGAGGGGGGAACAACTAAGCTGTAGTGCCTCTTCACCTCACTGTGCAATACCTTTTGTGCAATACTTTTGTAAATAGTCAACGGTGCAATAGACTCAATACTCAAAATGTGCAATTCACTTGTATTTTTATTGCCAAACTCACAAGTCCATTCTTTTGGAGGGGTTTTAAGAATACACAGACCTGTTAATTTTGTTTATATTCCCACTACACTGTAATGTGTTTATATTTGCAGCCTAAAGTCTGGCTTGCTTGCATTAACATCTACTTTGACTACATGTTGTAAATTCAGGGAAACAGCTTCCAAATGTAAATGCAAAACTTGGAATCAGCTCAAGACCATTTACCTCCTCTAACACTCACTGCTTTGGAGAGAGCGTGTTCATACATTTTCCAAGAAGACCATCGTTTGACAGGCTTTGGATGTTGGCGTGCTGTGCCTGGAGCAGATGACCATAAAAAGCAACTTATGACAACATGACAGAAGTAAAAACAAAAACATTGGAAAGCTAGCAGTCAGAGCAGTGTGATGCCTGAGCTTTATGTTTACAGGGATTACTTTAGCATAAATATACCTCAACATTCAAAACCACATTAAACATTCAATTAACATCCAACTTTGTAACGTTATAAAGGGTTTTCTCCTAGTAAAGGTAAAGATCCTATAATATTCAGAAGAATCACCTTAAAATCATTTGGCTTATACCAGCAAGCACTTTGCAATGGTTGGAAGGAAAATTCCCTTTTAACAAGAAGAAACCTCAGGAGGAACCTAAGGAGGAACACTCATCTGCCACAGCTGGTTGCAGGTGAGGGGAAAAGAAAAGAAATGAAAAGAAAAGAAAGGCAGACTGGATGAAAACAGAGTAAAGAGAGAGAAGACAAAAATGTAATGACATGCTGCAGTGACATATAAACACATGGAAAGTATCAGGAGGAGAAGCTGAGCTAAGTGCATCACATGAAGTCTTGCAGGAGTGTGAGCTCATAGCAGCACAATTAAGAGATGGTTCAGGGTCACCTGATCCAGCCCTAACTATAAGCTTTATCAAGAAGGAAAGTTCTGAGTGTAATCTTAAAAATAGAGAGGGTGTCTGTCTCCTGAATCCAAACTTGGAATTTGTTCCACAGGAGACGGGCCTGATAGTCTCGACTTCTACTTTTAGAAACTCTAGGAACCATAACTAAGCCTGCAGTTTGAAAGAAATGTGCTCTGTTAGGATTATATGGCATTATGAGATAAAATACGATGTGATGAAGATATGATTATTCAAGACTTTGTATGTGAGAGGAGGACTTTCAGTTAAATTATTGATTTAACAGGGAACCAATAAAGAGAAGCCAATATAAGAGAAATATGATTTATCTGAACTGACAGAGTGCGCCCCAGGGCAGCTGTGGCTACAATGTAGCTACAGTGTAGCTGCCATCACCAGTGTGTGAATGTGTGGGTGAATGGGTGAATGGGTGGATGTAGTGTAAAGCGCTTTGGGGTCCTTACAGACTAAGTAAAGCGCTATACAAATACAGGCCATTTGCCATTTTAGAATAACCTGATGAATTACAATAGTTGACTAATTACTTCATAAAGTTTTTCAGCATTACTTTGAGACAGCATATTTTGAATTTTAGATATATACCCAGATAAATAAAAGAGGTTTGTTTGGTTACTGTGTTGATTGCAGGACTCAGGTCAAAAACAAAGATTTCTCACAGTGTTTCTGAAAGCCATGGTAAGGTTGCCATGTTCTGTTGAACACCCTCTTCCTAAGACTTTTACTTTAGTAGTTCTGTTTGTATTTAGAGACAAAGAAAACTACAGGGCATCCAAACCCTTGTAGCATAAAGACAATTTATTTATTTTTTTTGGCCTGCCCCGTTTGGATCTTTAGCCATCAGAATTGTTGTCTGAAGGCCAAAAAAGATGCCAAACGAATTTACTTTACTAAGTGGATCATCATGGCCTTGCCATATGGGTCCATGTGATTGACCTTTATTGTAATTGTGTATTTATTTAATTTTATTTTTAGTTGTTACAGACAGGGGGTAGGACAGGAAGAAAGAAAGAGAGGGAGAGAAAGTGAAAATAGAGGAGAGAAGAGATGGTGAGAAAGGAGGGAAGGGAAAGAAAAAAGAAAAGCAAACGAACAAACAAGCAAAAAAGAAAAAAAAACACCTGGATCACCTGTTGAGAAAAGAAAAAAACAGAAGAGAAAGCAAACATGTCTGTGAAGGTTCTCAGTCATCCAGGTCATCGTAGTCAAAGGAGCTTGCAAAGAAAAGCGTCTGGACTTCTTTAAGTTGAAGACGTTTCACCTCTCATCCGAGAAGCTTCTTCAGTTCTAAGGTCAAATGGTGGAGAGTCCCAGATATAAACCTAGTGGGAGTTTCCCCCCACAGAGGGACAAAGGACCCCTGATGATCCTCTAATCGCCTGAGCCAAGGTGTGAAACTGGGTGTGGGTCCCAATCAGCCAGAGTTTCGGGTGAGCTCCTTGTGAAACCTGGCCCCACCTTATCATGCGAATTCCTGAGGTCAGATGGCCCAGGATGTGAGTGGGCGTTAAGGCGTCTGGGAAGGGATCTCAAAACTGGATTATAGATGGCAGAGAGTTGGTGTCGTAAACCCCGTCGTAAAGAGAAAGCAAACAAAAAAGAGCAACATAATAAATACAGCACCACCACAATAAACTAGCTCACAGTAGATAACAGTAGATACTAAATATTAAATGTTATTGTGCAGCACACAAGATGACAGCGCACAATGTGCTTTGAGGTAGCAGCCAAGAAAGGTGTAATTTGTGTCTGTGCACACCTGTGTGGATCAGCACGCTTGTATTAAAAAGATCATGTAATGATCTGCTAGGGAGTGTGGGGAGCCATAGCCCCGTCCCCCAGGGCATGAAGCAGGTATGGAGGAGATCCAGGCCCCAGACATCCAGAGGCCCCAGAGTACGAGGACCCAAGGAAGACCACCAAAGGGGCAACCATGCCAGCTCCCAGGAGGAGAGCCCAAGACAACAGTAAAAAAACAAAACAAAACCCAATCCACTAAACTTGTATTTGTGAAGAAATGCATGAAGTTGTTACTAATTAAAGGGCTACAGTCGTGAAAAGAAATCTGGGCCTGTTCCTATTTTCGTTGGTCAGCAATGAATAGTAAGATGTTCTAGCTTTATGGAGTTTTTTTAAATAGAGCAATAAATAATTTCCCATGCCAAAAAAGATCTCTTGGATGGCATCGTTTACAGCACTAACACAATTTTCTCCCCAACTTACAAGTTACATCTGCTTTAGGGTTCACATTTATGAGTTATACCAGAAAGTCAAAGTGCTCATATTTATTGCACCACATTATCCAGCATTGTACAAATCAAATATGTAGGACTATTAACAAGATAATAATGTTTTGGCAACTTTCTGCATTATGTTAGAACATGTGGTTGAGTTACATAACAAAGAAGACAGCACTTTAAATACATTTCATTGTATTCAAATAGTTTTTCCAGTGCTGTGTAGTCAGTTATTAGAAAATTAAATGTTGTTAACAAGTAGTCAAAAAACAGACAGACAGTTGCTAAATAATCAGTCTCTATGCTGTATGTCAAGACACAAGATATGATTAAAATGGTTGTGGTGCCATTTAAATGAGAAAAAGTCATTGAGTTGATGCAGGCTGTTATTTTTTAACATCTTCTGTACATGAAGGGTACGATCGCCCACTGCAGTGATGGTGTTTAAACTGAGCAAAACTTCTAAGCAATTGGATAGAAACGCTTAACAAGGGCCGGCTGGATAATAGACAACAACAAATAAAACTGGTCTTTATGTTTACCAGTCAGGGTAAACATAAAGACCAGGCTCTTAGTGAAGGCTAAGAGTAAGGCTTTCAAATGAATTAAAACTCTCTGTAGGTTGTTGGTTTATTACTAAGCTAGTATGAATAATTGCATCCGCTCCTCCTCAGCCTGTGCTTTGAGGTTAGTATGACTTGAGGGTAGTGATTCGTTTAAACTGAGGTTTTTATCCTGCTGCAGCCAAATTTCTATGTAGCAAAATAAATCCTCAGTTATTAAGTCATATACTAATAGGGACTTGGAGGGTAGTGACCTAATGTTTAGAAGTCCACATTTAACTGTACAATTAAACAGTTGTATTGTTGTCTAAGAGCAGACACAGTCACCAGGGGTTTTGGAGGGTTTTTGCACTTATTCTGTTGGAATAAATAATTATAGTCTGTATTAAAATGAGTTGTGAACTGCCCGGGAAATGTGGCAGAGAGGACATTTACAGAATTGATGAGGATTTTTTTTTTATCTTGGCCAATCGCTCATTGCTTGAATTGTAACACCAATAAACGTGAACGGTGAGTCACTCTCCTGTTTGCCGAAGATCCAGCTGCACTGACAGAAAGTCCAATGTGTGCCACAAAAACTGTCACACTTGATGTTTTATCAGCATGTAGTTGTCTTGTTTCACTGAGCGCTCCTTTGTTTTACTTATCAGTACAAAGTCACGCAGCATATATTGCTACCACAGTTTTTCAATGAAACTAAATCATATTAGGATCATTTCTAGCCCCTTAATGTATAATTATGTGATTGTGCTGATCATAGTCTACCTTTTACACAAGCTTCATAGGGGTTGTAAATATCAGCTTACATCTTGCTGAATTCACATTGCATATCAAAATAGCAGCTCAGATCGCTCAAAGCCTGTACACTGTGAGAAAAAAGAGTTCACAGAACTAGTTATTGAATGACTTATTTCTGAGTAGTTAATTTTTCTGCTAAATGCAATCTTTGGTTTGCCCCAGATGCCAAACCCAACTTTAACCTCTTCATGAAAACTTTATTCTTGTCTACAGTAATTTTCTCAATGTAATTTATGCTAAATACTTAATATGAAATAATATGGCAAATATTAAAGCTACATCTCAGATGGTCTCAATATGCATAATTTATAATGTAGTTTAAATGTATTAGACACTGAAAAACACAAAAGAGGAATCCTTTTATTTATTGCTTACACAATTTACTGTCTTCAAATTAGAACAATAACCTGAATAAATACAGTAGCCTTTCAAAATGATTAACATGCATCTTAGGATTGACTCAGAAGCCACTAAAGACATCCAAGCGCTTCTCTGGGGCACTGCACACAATGCATTTGCAATCGCATACACACATTTGCACAAATGCAGATGTACAAATGTTTTCCCTCTTGTGTGCACAGTGTTAAATGCCGTAGCCACAGATCATTCTTTCATTAGACTCGTCTCGTTTTCATCCATCTTCATGCTTCACCACTGGCCTCTCTGAAAGGTGTTGCCTTGATAAATTATTCAGTTTTAGCATTTAGAAATCTCTGCCCTTTTGAACAGACAACACACACATTTAAATGTGTGTCATATAAACTCTGCCCTCAGTATGTGGGACGCCGTCTCCCCACTGCTACAGTTCTTTGATTTCTAAATATATATGTGCAAAAATTATCTACAAACTGAGAGATGACTAACAGAACTTTTACTTTTATATTATATCAAATGCATATATATATACAAAACAGTACAGAGATACCACTGAAGGAAAGCATATTAAAACAGGGAAAACCATTTACCAGCTTGCAGCAGCCCAATCTGTGAGCATTTTAATTAATATGGAATAACTGAGTTTTCCTGCCAAATATCGAATAATTTCCAGAAAGGAACATAAAATCAGCTTCTTCTTTTTTTAGCAAGAGACCGAATCACAGTAAAAACAGAGGTACATCTAAAGTTATCTGCACCAAGATTCCTTCTAAGTTTAATGGAAAGTAAAGGTCTGGCACTAATTACAGTAAAGGAGAAATACTGAAGGGAATTGTTTATCAAATTGAACTATTAAAAGGGGGAAGTAATGATGCCTAATTTTTATTGCTTTTTTCTCCCTGCTGTGTTACAACAGGCATATCAACAGATTTCCTACCTGTTATTTTCAAAGACAAATAAAGCTTCTAGGAAAAGAAATAAAATAAGAAGAGATCTTTAAATTCTCTTGTCACTGCTCTCTTAAAAAAACATTTTCATTTGGTACATTGTGTTCCTTTGATTCTGTCCTCGTTAATTAGACGCACACGTCTTTCTGTTCCCTGTTGTGAGAGCACAATGTGATGAAAGAAGTAACCCAGTTTCTTACTTCCATAATAAGCTTCTGATATGAATTTCTCAACCACATATACACACAGATGCACACATGACACAAAGTATGGCTACAAAATCTGGAGCCAAAGCATAATGATGGCAACTTTGAATAATCGAGGGTTGAACACTTCTGTAAAACTAAAAAGTTTCGAAACTGTCTTGAATGGTGCCGAATGACAATGAGTTTAGGATTCAAATTTAGTAAGTGGCATCATTTAGAGATTACAAAGTCACTACATCTGTGTTTCTCAGTCACCTCTGGTGGATTCTGTACTGGGACTCATTGCTATTTCTACAGAAGAGAAGAGAAGAGAAGAGAAGAGAAGAGAAGAGAAGAGAAGAGAAGAGAAGAGAAGAGAAGAGAAGAGAAGAGAAGAGAAGAGAAGAGAAGAGAAGAGAAGCTGTTGGAGGTGCTATATTAGGTACATGAGGTGTTTTGTTCGGTCTTTCTCTTCAGAGCAGGGCAAAGGGCTAATGGCACTGAGACTCTGAAAGGCCTGAGCAACTGAAGGAATCAGAGCAAATAAAAAATGCCCCCAAAAAGCAACATAGAGGCACACATAGACATTCACACTATACAGACACACCCACTCTCTGCAAACGTCCCCAGCTACACTTTGACAGATGACTTCCTCTGGCATCGAGGAGATGTGAGAGAGTGTGAATTGAATTTGAGGAAAAAAAGAAACACACACAAACACACACACAGACACACACACACAGACACACACACACAGACACACACACACAGACACACACACACAGACACACACACAGACACACACACACAGACACACACACACAGACACACTCCTTTAGCGCACGTCACCACGAGGCCCATAAACAGAATGACATTGGCACCGTTAAATCTCAATTACATTGCAGGTATGGTGGCCTCAATCTCTATAAGACCCAGCATCATTTTGTCCTCCATTGTCCCTCGCCAACCTCTCTCTATTTTTAACTCTTTGTCTTTCAATTTACTCACAAGTTCACCGATTCTTAGTCTGGATTCACTCAGTTCATTCAGTAACCGTGTGCATGTTTTTTTCCAACATGTTCTTTGTTTTGTTTGCATTCATAAATCTTCAAATAGATATTTATCCAGAGAGAAGACTAGGATTTGAATTTTTGTTTTTAAGAGAAAAAATCTGAGGCACGGCAAACTGAAGCTGCAGGAGTCGTGATTGTTCTTGAGGAAGTAATTTCAGACGCATGTGGTGGAACAGGGGCTAAGACTTATTGTTGCCTGATTTCATTTACATAACTCTGCCATGGCTAAAGGGCTGCAGTGCTGAACACATGGGTTATAAGGTAGGGACGTATACCTGTAAGAAAAATGCCCATGAGATTTGCAACATCATTTTTCATGCCAACAGAAACAAATCTACATAAGACAGTCTACAGTAGTGTCAAAAAGTGTTTGCCCCCTTCATGATTCCCTATTTTTGTGTGTTTGTCACACTTGAGTGCTCCAAACAAATTAAAATATTACACAAAGATAACACAAGTAAAAAAAATGCAGGTGTTTATTATTGAGTTGACAAAAATCCAGCCTGCATGGTCCTCTATGAAACAGTGATCACCCCTTAAACCTAATAGCTGGTTGGGCCACCGTTAAGCCATTCAGTGAAATTGCTCGTGTGTTTTGGCGCATTGTCCTGCAGCAAAACACACGTGTGCTTCAGTTTGAGGTCATAAACAGATGACCAGGCATTCTCCTTCAGGGTGTTCTGGTGGAGAGCAGAATTCATGGTTCTGAGGCAGCAAAACGGTTTCAGACCAACACATTACCACAACCATATTTTACTGTTGGCATGATGATCCTTTTCTGTAGCGCTGTGTTACTTTTATGCCAGATGTAATGTTACAGACACCTTCCAAAATGTTCAGCTTTTGTCTCGTCAGTCCATGGAGTAGTTTACCAAAAGTTTTGGGGGTCCTCAAGATGTTTTCTGGAAAAACTGACAAAAGCCTTTATGAGCCTATATGTATGGGAACCCTCGGCATTACAGGGATGATAGAAGAAAATAAATGGGTCCAGAATCCACGGACATCGCCCAACTTTGTACTTCCTCCCCGAAGATGCAGTGCAAGGCCACCTGTTGGGTGCATTCAGACATGGTGACTGATGAATATCCCACTTTAAGTTGCTTTTGCAGAAGGTTTTGGTAATCCATTTGCCCTGAGTTATGTTGTCTCTTCAGTTTTGCATTTAGCTGAATCTGAGAAGATCGTATAGACCTGTACACTTCAGAATTCATCCTGCTTTTGGCAGGCACATTATAAACATCCGTGATCCAGTTCTACTAGCAACCATACATGCCAGTGCCATAACTTTACTTTACTATGTTTGACAGATTTGGTATGGAAATTTGGTACGCGTCACCCCATAAGATCTATCTCGCCATCATTCTGGTAGAAGTTAATCTTGGTTTCATTTCTTTTCTTGTTTTTTCACCAATGTGCAAGCTCTTGTAAGATGTTTTTAACAGTCATCTGCCTTGTTTTAAACCCTTTGTTTGTCCATTTGTGAAGGTATCTCTTGATCGTACCCTAGGCAGAGACAAGCCTCGTTCCTAAAAAGTTCTCGACTTGATCACATGTGAAATTATTTTTCTTAGCCATGGAAATACTTCCGTCATCATGCACTTTAGCTGACTTTGTGGTCTTTCAGATCTTTTTTTTTTTTTGAGCAAGCCAATGCATTCTCTGTTTTTTTAAGAATGCAGCAGATTATTGATTTGGCTACTCCTGAAGTTTTGTCATAGGCTAATTTGGGTTTTACAGCATAATGATGGCCTCCTACAAGTGAAACATCTCTTAGTTCATTGTATTAACAGTTTTTAAGCACAAATGTATTTTTAACATGTACAATTGACTCCAGATATTTTATCTTAGCTTAGCCTAACTTAAAATTGAAAAGATCAAATATAATTTTTTCTCACAGGCTTACTTGACCAGACTGGCCACCAAAGGCACAACAGAAATACTATTGTCTCTATTAATGTAACCCTCAAACTAATCAAAGACTCACACATCTGTGACACCTTCAAATGATGATCTCAAAAAGGGCAAACCAAACCAAAGAAGGAAAGAATAAGAGGCGGAGAAATGAGAGCAGAAAGAGATTAAATGTGTGCTTCTGGGGGATGGTCATTCCATTAAACTGCTGACACTTCTCTGGCCTGTAATGGCCTTTCCCATAGCAACAATGCCCAATAGAGCTACGTTAATAATGTAACAGACGAGAAAATAAAGCTGCCAATCAAAGAGCTTCAGTCCCCACAGCACTGAGTGAATTATTCACCACATGCACTGATTAGTACAGGCAGAGAGAACAAGAGAACGAGACTGACAGAAGTGTAGTGAGTGTGACAAAGGTGATATAACGGGAATGAGAGAATGAAAGGAAACACATAAGAGAAGAAATGAAGGCATTAACTTGGTATGCAATCAAAAACGTTGAAAGCATAGTTGTTATGGTATATATCAAACAGGTCAAGTTAAATGTCTTCTTAATAATTACAACCTCATTTTACAATTCTGCATCAACATGGTGCACTGACCTTTGATGTCTCTGTGTGTATTTGTCTGCTAAAGATGCCTTCATTTTGTAAACTGAGGAGCTACTCCCATCTGTAGATCAGATTTCCTTTTGTTTCTGATGTGTTTTATGTTCAGAAAAAAGAAGTCATGCACATTCACAAAACAGGAGCATTTGGAAACATGTTTTATCTTTTAACCGTTGTGTGTATGTGTGTTCTTAAAGAATTTCATTCACAAAGAAATCTAAAAGATGATCCACCGCTATTTGATTCAGTCACAGATTCCATGAGACTTTCCTTCCTGTTCACGTCTCTATTTGTGTTCCTCCTTTAGACATAACATCACTTCCTGTCTTTTTAATTTGCAGTGCTAGAAGCATACCGCTTCCTGGCAAACATTTAGTCATTAGCAAGCAATTAGTTACCTAAACACGTTGAGCTCATGTATAAATTTAGCCTTTATATGAGCACTTCATGCTAACAAAAGCAATACAGGCATGGAAAGATGCTTCTGAATTAGAAGCTTGTGACGGGAAATGTGCCACATGCTCTTTACACATGCATGCGTGCAAGACTGATGTCCAGGTATACACAAATACTCGCAACATTTCCATAGGCAGGGGTTGATTTATTCTCATCAGGTTCTTTTGCTGTCAAAATCAGGTCTTTAACATTTAAAATCTGTTTACTTGGGCTTATTTACAGGGTTTTGTGTTTATGCTTATTTACTTCAGATGTAATTCAGTTTGCTTTCATTCATTTTTATCACTTGTTTAATAGAAGCCAGCCAGCTACCTTGTCCATTCTTGTTAGCTGTCATGTTTAAAATTTTCTTGTTAGACCCAAACTGTATATCTAACAGCAGCATCTACATATGTTGCAGTGGTTAACCAACCAAACACTGTGTGTGTTTTGCACATGTATGTGTGTTTGTTGAGAGTGGAAAGACGTTGCTGACTTTTGTTTTTGTCATGATTACACATGGTGGAATAACGCTTCAGGCGACCAGATGGAGTCTCTCTGTGAGAGAGATAATCAAATTCATCTTTCCACTTCACCACTTATCCACTATGTAAGGTTCAACATACTGCAGTGAAGGTGATTAAGCAGTGTTCTCTTAACAAGTAGTCTTATTAAACAGAATGCATGAAAATTTTGACCCTAAAATTCGATGAATAGGTAGACAAAAATAGTTTAGTTTATGCTAGTGACCCGATGAAATACCACATTGTGCTTTCATATATTTATTAATGTAAATGCAAAATATGCCTCGAGCCATAACCTCAGTGTGATTGTGTTACATTTCAAGAATGCTTTTTACAGTATTTACTAATTATTTTTATCTTGAATATGTAAACTTGGTTATGGGAAGTTGCTCTTATTGCACTGTTAGAAGCAACACCAGCAACAAAGCTTTTTTAAAAGTCACCAGAAATATAGTCCACAAAACAATACTGAGGTAAGACCTCCAATAACTGCTCCGCATTTGAGAAGTATACTCCGCAAAGTTGTGTGGACAGTTTAAGGTATAACATCAACTTCACAATAAAACCTTCATAACTAAGAACAGCTGAGCTGAGAGTTTAAATTCAGATATAAACAAAATAATGAGTTTTTGATGAAGAAAAGTTACAAAACATCTTTAACTGAATGCCAACAATTTAAGTGTATACAGACGAGATACATGTCCCAACTCTTGCACAGTTAGTAAGCAAGACATAAAGAGAGACTCTGAGCTACTAGTGAAGTATAATCTATAACGATATAGAACTCTTTAAACCATAACACATACGAGGGTAAATAAATACAAGTGCAAACCATCTGCAAGTTATCAACAGGAATTCTAATAAATATATCTGGCAGATCACATGTGGCGTAGTACATTATGGCTAAACATTGGTCTCATCTGTCCAAAGGAGAGTGTTTCAGAAGTGTGTGGTTCAGATGCAACATTGCACACTTAAAGGCCTTTGCTCTTTTCACACACTAGGAAGCAGCATGCACTCTGCAAAAAACATTTGTGTTGAGTTGGCTGCTGCTCTCTGCCCAACCCAATATCATGACTTTACTTACTGATTGTTTTAGTTACTGTTTCAGTAACTACTTTAGTATGTTGATACACTGGTTACATCACAGCAGTGCAGCTCTGGATTCTGCCAGTTGGGGCCTTTCTGGCTCGAGTTTAAATGTTCAATTCAATTCACTTTTATTTATACGGCACCAAATCACAACAACAGTCACCTCAGGGTGCTTTATATTGTAAGGTAGACCCTACAATAATACATACAGAGAAAAACCCAACAATCAAATGATCCCCTATGAGCAGCACTTTGGCAACAGTGGGAAGGAAAAACTCCCTTTTAAGAGGAAGAAACCTCCAGCAGAACCAGGCTCAGGGACGAAACTGCGACCCGTTGGGGTGAGAGAAGGAAGAGACGGAGATTAATAACAAAGACAGATATTATTGTTCTCCCCATAGTTTTTTTCTGGGCACTGTGGTTGGTCCCACCATCTAAAGACATGCATGTTAAGTTAACATGGTGGTTCGAAATTGGTCGTAGGCGTGAATGTGAGCGCAAATAGTTTTCTGTCTCTCTGTGATAGATTGGTGAACTGTCCAGGGTGTGCCCCCAGCCCGAAGACAGTTGGAATAGGATCCAAATAAACCACAACCTTGTACATGGCATAGTCATGTACATGACCTGTGGGTGGTTTCCCAAAAGATCAGATTGTTCTTTGGATTGTTATTTAGCCACTCACATCGCGCGTTTAGGTGGTGTTGTATAAAAGTGGCTGTAATTCCTAAACATATAATGAAAAATTGTTTGTAAAATTGTACATCCAAACAGATCATATAAAACCATTTGAGCAATTACAGCACGGTTCAAAACAGACTCAGGCTCGAAAATAATTTGCTGACCCAGCAAAGTAATTGTGATCCTTGTGGTTTATGAAGTTGGATCAGGGGGTTTATAAAAAATATATCTCAGACTGACACTTTTTTGTTCCACCACTTTCCACAGAGATCAACATGACAACCACTGCTGCTCTCCAGTGGTGTGTACGGGGAATTGAAGAAGGCATAGTTCACCAAAAGCAAAGTTATCAGGAGTATAATGTTGTACAAATTCAGAATCCCAAAAGTAAAATATATTAAATAACATATTGTTTAACGTAACAAATTGTGACATCGCTATCGGTGTGAAAAAATGTAAGGAGAGCAAAGTAAGTAGATCTAAAGAAAAACAACAACAAACGAAAAGAGATGTAGAGAGAGAGACAGCCCGCCTTTTGTCCCCCACAACAAAAGAGCAGACAAAGAACCGTGGACACCTGATCACCAGAGCCTTGGACCAGAGAGGCAGTCTGCAGGAGGAAAAAGAGACGGACGAGGGCATGAGGTGCATTTGGGAACATGTGTGTGTCTGTGCAAATGTGTGTGTGTTATCTGGGGAGGGAGTGAAAGCCTGCAAACAGGTCCCCATTGTGCAGCAGGGAGTAATGAGGGAGGTAATGAGGGTTTGGGTTTCCAGAGCTGCCCATTACAAGTGCACCGTGTCTGGGCCCAAGGGAAGCAGGGGACTGAGAGAGGAGAAAGGGGTGGTGGGTATCAATGAAGATAGGGGAGCTCAATCAAGATAGCAGTGAATGGCTGTCAGTGTGAAACTACCACACAGAGATCAGAGAGTCAACTTCAGATTCAAAATCTACATCTGAAGTTATTAATTATTGCTTATTATTACTTTACTTACATTACTGATATTTGATGGCCCCTCTAGGGACAAACAGCAGGCTAATATTTTTATTGTCCCTGTAGAATTATTACTGACCATGTGGGGGCAGCAAAGAACACCAGTGCTACACTGTAACAATGTCGTCAGAATTATCAGGTTAAAAAAAACTACCATTAAAGATAGACACATCCTTCTGTACTAGCAGTACTGGCTGCTGAACCCCGAGCCCTAACAACAGTCTTAGTACTTTACTTTTCAGTTTTTTAAATATTTTAATACTGTTAAACTAGGAAAATGGACTCATAATAAAGTGGCAAAATTAGCTATGCTTTTATATAACTCTTGTTCATGCTATCTATCTATTAATATATGTTATTAAGACTTTCATTAATGTGGATTCTATGTGTTTGTAGCCTTCTATTGCAGCTGATTTAGATTTTGACCATACTACACATTTTATAAAATGTAGCCTTAACAACAGAGAAGTTTTGGAAGTGATCTTCTTATATACAAAAATAAACTAAATGCAGAACATAATTTCTTCCTGAAATGTATTTTCACAGATGTATAAAGCACTCAGCTGAAGAATTAGCACACGAATTGCCTTGTGGAACATGCATTTGAGCAAATATTTCGATCTGAACTTGAATTAATCCCTTCTCCAGTTCTCAGTTTAACTATGTCTGAACCTCGAACAGTCTGAAATTGACACGTGTCCAGAGAAAGAAGCATTTTCACTGTGATACATATGTCTTGCCCTGATTAAACGGAAAAAGATGAAAGGTTGTAACTGGTGAATAAGTAATACAAACACATGCATACATACTGTAAGACAAAGCTGTAACTTCCTCTCCCAATTTAATAGCTAAACAAGCCCCCATAATGCAAACACGACATTTTTCCTGTTATGTGACAGACTGAAAGGCAGCAATGGAAAAAACGGTCACATTAATAGCTAGGTGAGGAGCGATTTACTGTACATGTGTACTTTCTGTATGTATACACAGTAAGTTATAGATCTGTCATCTTTATGAAGCACGTGTGTAAGCAGCGGGCCCTGCTACCTCGGAAATAATAAAAGATTCAACAGCAACAAACACAGGTTGCTTAAAGAGGTTAAATTGATCTTTAGCGAAATCAGCCCAGACATGTGAACTCTGGACGGACTCTTTTTATTATAGCCTCCCTCATCTCTGTTCTTCTCTGTGTGAGAGCTTTACTGCTCCAGCTTTACAAGTGTTTCTTTAGAAACATGGCGCATCTGTGTGATCTGTGTGCTTTGTGTATGCATCAGAGCTGTAAAGCCGTGGATGTCACCTTGCCATCCTCCTGCAGGGCTGTCTGACTGTGTAAACTCAGGAGACTGACACGGTACTGGGGCAAGGCAAGCTCACAAGTGGAATGTAAGCATTTGGGAAATGTGAGAACTTGTCTGCGACTTGCACTCTGTGTGCAATCCAAAGCACTATTATGCTCTGTGGTTGTGTGGATGTGCATGTGAGTGGTCTCAGACCTCAAGGTTTAGTTTTTGTTTGTTTGTTTGTCTCTCTTGTTGATCAAGTGAATTTAAGACAACAGAGGTCACAGAAATTATCAGCTCACTACACATAAAAATAAAAGCAAAGAGTGACTTTGGAGGTACCAATTTAAAGGAAAGTATGGTCTGTTATGCAGAACGAAGGAAAAGCAACCACACAGGAAGGAAACAACACAAATGTGAGCAGCATGAGAGACGAGTGTGTGTAAAAGGTAACACCTTTAGCTTATTTGGCATCTTGCCATTATACTTCTAAGAAACCTGTGCAAGTCATTACACCATGGGCTCAGAAGCTGTTCTGCTCAGCACGTGTGGACACTTGCTTACCATATGAGGACACGAAAAGTAAATGACTTGGAGAGAAGCTCATCGAACTGCACATGTTTTATATTAGTGATGTCCGATGAGCACTTGTTGAATATTTTAGAGGCTTTAAAATTCTTCAATTTATTTTCTTTGTTCTCCTTCCCGATGTCTGCAGAATAGACAAAGTAGTCAAATTTTCTCATTATTTCCCACAAACAACTTTCATGAATGAATGGATAACACATGTTACCTGCAAACCTTGTTTTCACATAGTCAGCCATAACACAAAAGAAGAAAGTCTGATGTTTTTTTATTAAATAAGGCTGCTAGGACAACACAGGACAACCTTTATTTCACAACAACAAAATACAACCAAAATAAGATCTGTTTGTATCTCTTCATCTTTCCATTGCTGTAACCTACAATGCAACATGCCACTTATGATTGACCACAAAACAATAACTGAGTTGCATCGTAGACAAGCAGAACAGTCAGTTCAGCAGAAATTGAAAAAGTCCAGAACACTAAAACCTGAAAACAATTACTAAGGCCAGCCAAGAGACAACAACAGAAACATGCATTCCAATATATGGTTATTTAGCTCTTTGGCCAGTATCCATACCACCCATATTCCTCTGATGGATTGCATTTATGTAACTCCAACCCAAAATAAACCAGTGTGGTTTGAGCTATTAGTCTGCTAGCTAGACAAAGGCTTTTGTTGGGTTTGTGATAGAAGCGATAATTTGAGCTGAAGAAATGCGTGTATTTATTTTAGGAAAACTCTCAGAATTCATTGGTTTGGGCTTTTTTTTTTTTTTAGTATTCCTCTTAACTTTAAAATGTATCATTAGCAATACACTCAAAATGTGTGTCTGCAAGATTAGATTTGTCACAGCTCGCTAAAAAGAGTACACAAGTAGCCCTATCATACCTCTGTCAGCCAATAAGTACCAAGGTTTATCCCACAGCTGAAAGCACAGAGCAGCAGGCCACTGCAAAGCACCACATTGCAACTTCTCTTCTGCTCTTTCATTCTGTGATTCACTCTCTTCTTCACACACACACAATTTGGCCTCGGTTTCATTCATGCTACTCCTCCATTAAGGGTCCTGGTGGTGGCAGTGGGGCTGCCCTATCAAACGCCTGAGCCCTGTTTGATCTCATTCTAGATTTCAAAGAGGGACACCTGATCCCCGCCCTGGGTGAGGTTGGTGGGGTAGAAGGGGATGGGTGTGGGGAAGGATCATGGGCAGTGAGTTCAGTGTTTGCAAAAGATTGGTCTAGGCCCGGTCCCCTCTTTCTGCCTTTCCCCTTGTCTGCCTCTCTTTACCACGGATTCTGTTTCAATAGACAGGTAAAGATGGACAGGTAGGGAGGCTGGGGTGGAGCCAGGGATCATCTCATATGACAAATCCTCATCAATTGCCACTTGTACTTGAAAATGTAGATTATAAACAACCACTACACAGTTTGTGAAAGACAAATGTAATTTTGTGTAAAGTGATTCCAGAATCGCAAACAGAAAACTGCAAACGTATAACCGGATAATCAAGTAGCAGCTGTCAGATAATTGGATTAAAACACTCCAAAAGGCACCAGTACCACAGACACAGCCAAGAGGTTCGATTCAGTGATTTGAATTGTCTTAAAGAAGGTAATGATACCTTAAAGCAGTAATAATGTGTCCAGGAACACCAGCTACACATTGGTTTACTTTTTATGACAATGAAAGGTTGACACTTGTTTTGTTCTACATTTTTAACATTTAGTGTAAAATGAGACTTGCATATAAAATACTGCAGCTATTTAATAGCCTTTCTCTGTGCATATACAAGCAGTTCAATGTAAAATGTGTACAGTCTTAATAGAAACTGCTCACAGAGCTTTTTGGCATATGCACAAATTCTGTGTAAGAATGAACTACACACACTTAATGTCCTGGCCATTAAGCTTCTATAAATATTAAGTCTGGAAGGGAACTTGTTTTTTTGTTTTGTTTTTTCTAGTGAGACGTTTGCTTTTTCGGTCCTGCAAAAACACTTTTTTATTTTTGTGTTAAAAAGGCTCTTTTTTAAGTTATTTTTCATTGCGTGTATGAAGTGTTTTTAATGAAAGTCTTGAGTTAGTGCAAAGTCTGATTGGGCATGTTATAAACCTGGACCTAAGGGGCCTAGTGTGTTCTGGAGCCATAACAGGAATCTTCACTGTTTAAACAATCACCTTCCAAGCAGGTGGATTTCCTGCCAGTGGATGCGGATGTTTTGAACTTAAAGTTTATGATTCTTAAAAGACAACCTTGGAGCTGATTGTTGACCAAACAGTGTGTGCAATCATACAGAATACACAGTATGTTATCCTTTACTATACACATCAGAGACGTTCTTACACTGTTTAGAAAGGTTTGAGTCACAGAACGGAGAAACAGAATCATAGCTTCAAAACTAAAAGGAAATGGTGAAATTCAAATCAAGATGTTTCCGCTGGACAAGGACAAATTATTTATGTTAAAAACACCATTAAATACATCTGTAGCTCCACCAAACCCCTAAATCATAACCAAGGCTTATACAGCAGTGCAGAAACCTGGTCACACAGTGCAACACTGAAGACCCGAACTTACAGGGCCATACATTGCATCACAAATGGTCTGTTAAAGACTGAAGCAACTCCTCAAATGATTACAGGAACCCCCACATCATTAAACAACTTACACACCACAGCTGAATTATTCTTGTTGATGTGCAAAGGGATTCAAGGGATCTGATGTGCAATGACTTCTCTAGACCCTTAAATCACCCATGCGTCAATACATGTCAAGAGAAATCAAGCTGAAACCTCTGATGCAAGATTGTGCGTACACATGTGCTGGTGTGAGTGCATGCATGTGCAAAATGTGATTCATGCAATGTCAGACCCAGAGGTGTCTCTGGGGCAAGTTGCACCACGATGTCACAGAGTCAGAGATGCCAAACATACACCTGTGTCTGGAAGAGTGTCTGTAATTTGACCCCAGCTGTCGCGTTAGGAGAGTGCTGAGAAATATGTCCAGTGCTGAAAATAGTGAAAGAAACGTTTAGCAGCTAATTTTATCGATATTCTTGTGTGGCACAGGAATAATTGCATACTTGTAGTTTTTCAAGAGCAGTTACTAACTAATGACACAGACTAAAAGTTATTGGAGGGGTTTATTCATATAGCAGCAGCTTTGGATCTGTGCTGATCTTTCCTTTTTTTTCTAATGAGGTGATTTAATGAAACATACACTTTGTAATGGGAACCTTGTATTGTGCATTATTGCTCTTTTACATGCTTGAAGACTTGCAGTCATCCCACTATGCGCACACCCACACACACAGACACACACACATTATTGCATGTCTCAGTGAAAGGTTGGATAATTATATGTGATTAAGTAGTGAGAAATTTCACACTGCATCAATTAACCTGGACTCCCACCCAGCAATTACAGCATTTCCATTTCGACTAATTACATTAGCATCACAGTCATTTCCAATGTGCTCAGGCGCTGTGGTTTTAGTGGTAAGTCTCCACTGCAGAATTCCTGTATGGAGTTCCCACAAACTCATGAAGTTTTATGCAGTTTCACTGGTTTAGATAAATAAAGACTTCTTATTATGACTAAGCAGCCAAATGCCTTAACTTTATGAGATTCTCTTCCATGCCATTAGCATTGCAGTATACTGTAGTGCATCACTATCAGTCAAGCCTGAAAGTGTTATAGTAGGAGTGTGGCAGCTTGCACATTAATTACAACAGTGCTGGACCTATTTGAACTATTTGAAGCGAAAGTTTACAAAGGTATGATCATCTGTAGGACAAAGAGACCTGTCTCTCCGTGGGGTTTTATGGTCCTGCATATTTAAGCGTTGTAAACAGTTTATTCATCCAATTAAAGCTAATGATCCACGCTGAACAAAGAGCAAGGTGGGGCAGCGTTTCCAAAACTAACTCCATAATTTGTCTTCATGGACAATGTTTATGTTCACTTTCGCCTCACGAGCCCTCACCGTCTCCCCTTCGTCTCCAGCCACATTCCTCCAGATGGGACGGGGTGTGTTGAGTCTGGTCTCCAAGCTCTTGTGCAACTTGAGCACATCACCTGGCATATCAAAAGCCAAGATTTGTTTTTTCATGTTATTGTGCACTTGAGTCAAACGGCCTATCTGGATAAATTATAAAGTCCCTGGTTAGAAAAAAAATCTGCAGTGACAAAATTTCATGTGATTTAGATTAGCTGGGAAAACTGCAACCACCCCCACGAAACACACACACACACACACACCACCCCTCAGCTCTGACCTGTGTTATGGTTTCCAAATTGAAACTCAAGCCCACAGAATGTCATACAGCAGTACAATGCAGTGTGCTGCCCATGCTGTGCTCAGCATATGTGGGCAGGATTGGTTTACTAAGGTCCAATGTTTTATTTAGCATGTGTCAAAGTGGTTGTGTGTGTGTGTGTGTGTGTGTGTGTGTGTGTGTGTGTGTGTGTGTGTGTGTGTGTGTGTGCGTGCGCTTGTCATTAGGGCATGTACCCCATGTTTAAAGGAGCGTCAGGGAATACTAATCAACAGTCTATTACAAATGTGATTGATGCATTTTGGCAGACAGCATCTTGCATCGCTTCTGTGTGTGTGTGTGTGTGTGTGTGTGTGTGTGTGTGTGTGTGTGTGTGTGTGTGTGTGTGTGTGTGTGTGTGTGTGTGTGTGTGTGTGTGTGTGTGTGTGCCTGTGCAAGCACATGTCTCCATATGTGGATAATATTTTATTCAGCAGATGTCACTGCCCCTGGTCACACTCATCTGAACATGAAGACACTCAGATGCAACCTGAAACTACAGGCTTGTAATAACCCTGAAAACATTAAAAATAAAGGGGGGACATGACAATTACCACCTATTAGAGTCTGCCTTGCTCAGCTGCACACAGCGTACCCATGACATGTGGTTCTTCTCGCATGATTTTTTTGTTCAGTAGGTAAATAGTTAAGTTAAAAATAATGTCTATACCTGTTTTTCTATATTATAATGTGTATTTACGACAAATGAGTAAATATCAAAATCGTTTTGATTACTTAAAAGCTTTTAAAACTGATTGCAGCTCCTCACAAAGACATAAATGAAATTAATTCAAGCTGTAGCCCTCCCATAAAAGGCTTTTACAAGCATATTCTTTACCAGCATGTTAACTACCATAATCACAGCAGCAGCCCTCCAACGAGCCAGTTTGAGAGGAGAGAGGAAATCATTTGTGCAAAGTAGTGATCTCTAGCCAAAACGATACTTAGAAAAAAATATGTGGGTTACATTAGCTCCCATCATTATTTATCTCTCCGTCAGCTTCTAAACTAGCTCTAATGGATGTCTTTCCCCACGTATGTGAAATGTCTGTAACGTTCAGTTTTGCTCTCTTTTGGCTAAGCTTTTTAGTCTTTTACTTTATCTTTACTTCTTTTTCTTTTGGTTGCTCTTTTTGAACAAAAACCCTTCACTCAAATATCCACTTCCTTTGTTTTGGTTGCCTTAACTTTAACTTTCACAGTCCAATTTCTTTGAGCAAGCTTGTGATTTTTGCAGTCAGATTATGAAATTGCTACTGGGAATCCATTCAACGCAGCCTCCCTAAGAGTCTTTTTCACATGTAAGCACTTTAAATTGCTCCATGTTTATTTCCTAACGGTAGTACTGTTTGACAGCACGTAAACTTTGGTCCAGGCAGAATTGCTAACAGCTCACTTCCAAAGAAACTGTCCTTAGAGATGGACTGTAATCAAAAGGAGCCATGCGAGGTTTTATGTTAATGGTGTGTTAGTTCAGTTGAATTCCACTTAATGGACTAATTCTTTATATGCTGAGTTCTTTTACAAGACTTGCCTGGTATTCTGACATAGGTGGCCGTGACAACTGCTACGTTGAAACCAATTAGTCTCACAGTCTGGTGGTACAGAGGGATACTTCTGTATCGCCTGCCAGATGGCAGGAAGGTGAACAGGCTGTGTCTGGGGTGAGTATTATCTTTGGGCTCACCAATGTTAATCATGCTACAGATGGGTGACAGCAACATACTTGGTGATTCTAATCACCCACTGCAGAGCCGTCGAGCCCGTACGCATCCCATACCTTGTTGTGATTTTTCCAGTTTTATACAGTTTGTGTTTTGCCCTCTTGAGTTTCTTCAAACAGCTCTAACAATACAGTCAGTCAGGGAACACCCCTGCTAAATCTGTGTTGGCAGTGATAGATTATTTCATTTCATCTGTCTGGTTAAATGGTAACAGTCCTGATTGCAGTATTGTTACCCACTCAAGATGTATGACAGCGTGTATTAGGCTGTTTAATTGATAGCCTCTGAGAACATTGCGATTGATTTTCCATGGCTGTCCACACCGCCGCAGACTCAAGAATAGGCCTCCATTCTTGTGTGAGTGCGAGACGGAGCTATAAACACATGTTAATGGCCACGGACACCTGTGAATACTTCACTCTAGGCCCCCTTGGCTCTCTTTCGCTATTCTTCTCAAACGCACACTCACACAGACACACACACATTGATGTGTCTTTCCTGCAAGCTTCCCAAATCACGTCTGCATCTATCAGTGGGTGTATGTAGTGAAAGTTCCTGGTTTTCCATGTTTTATTCTTTTTATTCTCTGTGAGTCATCTCCATATGTGTGCAGGCTCACACACATGCAGAATCCCTCCTGCAGACTAGCAATTGAGACCACCTGGTCACAATCAGTCAGGGCCAGGGGTTAAAATCATAGTGTCTTTAGTGTGGTGGAAAAGCGTCATGGGGAGATTGACAAAGCTGGAGGCAGGACTGAGTTGGATTTGGCAAAGTGTGATGTAACCACACTTCCCAAGCCTGAACACCTTCAAAATTCATTCATCTGTCTGTCGGATCTACCTCTGAAAATTTCCAGGCCCTCAACCGTGACAGATGTGGTTACTGTGTCATACAGACTTCAGTGCAAAAAATTTCTGCAAATGCTCTAAAGCCACACATTTAAGCATTTTCAGAGGCATAGTTCCAATTACACAGCTCTGATGTGTTACAAGGGAAATTTAATGGCTCAGAGTCTGATAGACCGCACATGTCAAAGAACTAAATCCTTCCTGTGAGAGGTATTGAGCCATGAGCAAAGGTTAACTGGGCCCCATGCCGTTTGATGCCTACTTTTCAAACCTCTGACTTATTACATCAGAACTTTAGTGCAGGAAGTAATGCTAATGTCAAAGACTGGGCTATCTGCTGACATTACATACCGTTAAGTCAAAGTAATCATCCACAGATGTCCACAAACTCACACAGAGATTTGGGGTTCTTTAAGAATCGTTTTTACCCAACGATTTTGAGCGTGCACCAACAGATTAACACTGACAGGAGCTGACGGAGAAGCAAAAGATGGCAACCGTGGGTTTGATCAAAACAGGCAAGCAATTTCCTGCCGACTCTGACCCATTACTGAAACTCAGCATCTGCCCACACTACATTGTATCAGTCCCCAGGTAAAATCTGGGGCAAGTCAAAGACAAAGAAAAACAAAGAAGGTCCTGAGTAACGTGTTTTCCTTTTTGCTGCAATGTGATACTTTGCTTGTAAGGTCGAACAAATGCTGTGGAAGTCCATACTCTACTGTGAGGAGCGTCCTATGCTTCAGACAGTGTGTGTCCCTCACCACTATCATCCAGTATGGCAACTTTCTTGTCTCAGGTACTCAAATAATATAATGTTTTTTAAAGAGTTTGAAAGTTTAGAGTCATCACTTTGTTTTGGTTTTCCCACTTCCCTTCAGCATTAAGTATTTTTTCAAATGTAGCTGGAAGTTGTTGGCTTAAAATAAGATGCAATCAGCCCTTGTGTTTCATCCTGCACTTACATACTCCTCTGTGCAAGTCAGGGACTCAGCGTCATCTCTGTTGTGTAGAAATCAGTCAGCTGGTTTTAATGGCTGCCTTGTCTCTGTGCCATATCATTCTTTCCAGAAGTGTTTCTCTTTTTTCTCTGTCTTCTAGCTCACTCTCTCTCTGTCTATATTTCTTTTTCTTTCTCTTCTAACTCCTTTTTTCAGGCAAGATGTAAACCAGAGATGGCCCCGATGGCAACACACACACAAAAGTTGTTGCTACAATAAGCATCTCATAACAAACAAAGAAATAAATGTGTGAAGGCAGAGGCTGTTCGCTGTAGCCCTTCAACAAGCGTTCGACACTCTGCAGGCCTTCCGTGTTGCAGCAGGAACATCTGACACTGTTAAAGTCAGCGGAGACAATGCGAACAGGACAAAGTGCCAGTTGGATATGGGATGAAGTACATTCACTATTTTCTTTCTGTTGGGAATGATACATTGCCTTCTCCATATATATACACACACACACACACACGCACGCACGCACGCACGCACGCACGCGCACACACACACACACACACACACACACACACACACACGCACACACGCACGCACGCACACACACACACACACACACACACACACACACACACACACACACACATTTTGGGCTGTGTTTGTTTTTAGTTAAAATAGACAATCCCATTTGAACTGCTTGATTCTAATACACAGCTGTTACTTAATATCTCGCTGCTACTAAATTTGTCCATCTCTTTACAACTGATGTTGGTTCTGTAGGACTTATAGCCAAACATGCGACCCTTTTTCAAAACAATATAAGAAATACTTCAGTAATTCCCTTTGTGCACTTGTGTTTATTACTTACAGGAACCACTTAAACGTGAATGACTATCCCATGAAGCATGTAACTTCTGTGCCGATGTTGAGGTTGAGTTACTATGGTTACTAAACAAATCTACTTTGCAATAATGTTACTTACTCTTCATTGTGGAGTACGTAGGAGGTAAGAACTTTCACAAACTGACTGGTTGCAATTGTTGCATCATTTTACAGGACCATGCTCAAATTCAGTGAGCTCTTGAAAATAGTGTACCAAGGGAAATTATGTCTTAAAACATGTTTGTTTGTATTTAGAGTACATGCTGAGGGTTTTAAATCCATCTGTTTTCTGAAAGAGATTAGGGATTAGACAAATCAAAGCTAGCTTGCACGAGGTAAAAATGTTAACTGTCCCCAACAATGTCACAGAAGTGACATATTTTATCGTACTTTTTTCCCCCTCTCTTCTAATTTCCTCCTTATACCTTTTGGGTTCCTCAAGGTTTTGGTCAGGTAAACAATATTATCAGTTCTATATCATTTGTCTATATTTATGCTCCAAAAAAGGCTCAGTGGGGTATCATATAAACACTCCTACCACCCATACATTATGTATCAAGTTACTTCCTAGTTACAGCCCTACTTTTTTAGTCTATACACATGCATACGGACTTGGACATGGGCATCTTTAAATCACAGTAACAAAGCAGGTCTAACATGGCTCACCATACCAGTACGACAGTGTTGGAGACTTTGGTATTTGTATGAATAAATGTTTGTTTACAGTGAAATTCCTCTGCTGTCAAAGGCAGAAACACATTCCCTTGTAGGAGTGTTAGGCGTGAGGTCCGTGCCTTACATGTGGTTTGGTTTACTGTTATTGTTATGTTTTTTTCCAAACACAGTCTTGCATATGGAGATAAAAGCATAACGGGTCCCAAGCTGTAAATCTTGTGCACATACACAACGGCTTCATTCTAAGATTACACGAATAACCATGAAGTGTTTCCCAGGTTCTCTTTTATTCTCTGCTCTTCAGCCAACCTCAAACAGCCGCTGCCTACAATGATGAAAATCATGGTGCATATATATCCCAAAACCATTCAGGCAGTTTCATCCCATTTTCCCTGTATTGTTGTGAAGCTGGTATTCGAAAGACTTTGTGTTCACAGTGGAGATTTTTGTTTGTTTGATTGTTTTTGTTTTTAGATAACAGCTACTTCCCCCATGATGTCCTGCAACAGACCCTATGCACCGTGCAGGATGACTTGGATAGTGTAAATCCATGAAGGGAAATGTTAAGCAGCTACAGTTACTCTAAGGCTTAATGTGTGATTCTGAGGCATCGTGTCTTACATATCCACCCACTTTATTGGAAAAATGCCACATTCGTTAAGATATCTTCTGGGATCTCTTGTCTTTGGGGGGAGTCATGGTTCATACCAAAGGCGTGATTATAATGGCGTCATTTTTAGTTTGTTAATGGTTTGAGAAGTGTAACCCAATGATTTTAGGATTGCTGAATAAGCACTAAACAAAAGTGCCTTTCTATGTTCATCACAGTTTAGTTTTTCTTTGTTCTGGTAAAAGCCAGTCAGGCAATAGCTTCTTTAGCACATCTGTCAAAGTAGGTATAGCCAAGTGTTAAAGCTTTAAAGTAGGTGTAGGATTGGTGACAGCGAGAAGTAAGGTTTGGCATGGCGTGGTCAAAGGATAATTGAAAAATTGGTCTTGTGCAGTCCCAGTGGGTTAGCAGCGAGTTAGACGCAGGTCTATGAATGGAGAGCAGGAGACATCTTTATGGCTCTGAGGCCCTCCCTCACTGTTAGACAACCCTAAACACAAGGATATCTAGGTTCAGCAGACCGCTGGGAGCCAAGAACATGACGTGTATGGATTTAAATGTGTGTGTGTGTGTGTGTGTGTGTGTGTGTGTGTGTGTGTGTGTGTGTGTGTGTGTGTGTGTGTGTGTGTGTGTGTGTGTGTGCACCCATGCTGTCTCTTACCTAGTTTTCCACATGCAGCTCCTCAGAATTTGACACGAATACTTTTTGAAAAGGAAGCCGGTGCTTCTGGGGGGGGGAGCTAGGCTCTCCATCCTGCTCTATGAACTCTGTGGGATAAAGTGAGAGTGCATAGATAAAAACATATCACACAGTCGAGCATGTTTTCTATGGGAAAATCAATGGAGAAACACGGCACCAATTACAGTGAAAGTTAAATTTGGCCATAAACACAGGCTGGAAATGCTTACTGAAACATTTTGTGTAACACGGTAAGCAGCTCCACCTTCATCGCATAGACACAGGATATTGAAATCTCTTTGGGGTCCATAATGAAATGATTATGAAACAGCCCCCATGTTTGAGTGAAATGTTGGAACCCCGTGCTGAATCGAGGGTGAAGCCACCACATCTTTTACCAGTTAAGGCGGCTTAGAGAGCAGCCATCTTGCTCCAGTGACCTGCGTTGATTAGAGAAGTGTCTGGCACAGAGGCAGGCTGTGTTTGCCAAGCTCTAACCACCCAAGAGCAGCACTGCACACACACGTGCTCCTTCTCACATCCACACTTTCCCATAATCACACATACGTAGACACAATGAAATGAGAATTTATTTTATTATTATAATTATTTTTTAATATATATAATATAATTAATATAATATATAAGTTGTAGCTGGCTTCCGAAAAACATAACTACTCAATTTTGGGAATTCATACCCAAAATGTCAGCTGTGGGTCAGAGTGAGTCTGGGTTCCTCATCATTTCCAGTCATTTAGGATCAATTAGTTGCTTCATTCCATTCCGCTGATGCTTCCTTTGCTCTTCATGGGATTCAATGGGGTGAGAACTGTCTTGTGGAATACTGTAATGGGAATGACTTGGGAGTTAATCAGTATTGTCTGCAGAGTTACACAGGCTGTGTGAAATATTCCACCAGTCAATCCAACTGAGCTTCTGCTTGGACGATAGTTATATCTAAAATATATTCAAATCAGACATGATCCCAAACCACAAAGCCGGGATAATTGCTGAAGGATATCTCACTCATAATCCTTCATCTTTTCCATTTCTTGTGTCACTCGTTTCACCGTGGTTTTCTCTGCCACCCCGCCCTCAATAGTATTTAGCGCACAGAAACATTGCAAGTGTTTGACCGTGCCTTTTGCACCCAAGAGAGCCACATTAAAGAGCTCAAATGAAAAGCAGACAGATGTGCGCTTAAAGGGAACATCTGTCCGGACCTATCCTCATGTCAAATGAGGTATCAAGAACTATGAAACTCAAAACAGGTTTTTTCATAAAGAATTGGAAAGAAAGGAGCAGAAAACCCCCCAAAACGTTTTGTTATCATTTGGCTTTGTTTACATGAGGAGGTGTCTCACTAGAAAATTAAAACTCCATTTCCACTCGAAAGACTCGGTTTCTTGGTTTTTGGCCTAATCTAACAACAGAAAAAAACACCTTTGGATGCTGTTTAACTTTTGGCTGGAAGTGCAAACATGATCCCAAAGCCATCATTTCAGAGATTTGAGCAGCAGTTTGGATTTTGAGTGATGGCTCAGGGGACAACGTTTCAACATTTTCTTCAAAGATTAGTATTTAGAAATTGTTATGTCCTGAAAACATCACACTTGAGCACAGCTGGTGTTTAAAGGCTGATGTCCAATTATTACTTCTTAGCTCTTATTTAATTGTTTTCTAACTCACTGTGGTAACTGATGAAAACTGGGAACATGTTCAGATGTTGCAACAATGAAGTCCGGCAGGCCAAAAAAGGCAAGTGGCCAGATGATCAGAGATTTTGCAAACAAGCCAAACAGAGAGATTGCAGACAATATTCCAGGATTTGTGTATCATTACCCTATATCACTTGCAGATTGCCACTTCTTCTTGCCCTGTCAAACCTACAATGTGTTACATTCTCAGCAATTAACTTCCACCATCAGTTTTCTTAATAATGTGGTTAACAAGGGTCGTGGTAGGACTGAAGCTTAATCCCAAGTCACTGGGTATGAGGTGGAGTACAGGACAGGTCATCAACCCATCACAGTTCAGCCATTAAAAGCTAGAAAAAACCTTTAATGCTCACATGCACAGCTACACCTAGAATCATAACTTAATCTGTTTAATAACATGCATGTCTTTAGACTGCAGGAGGAGCATGAGAGAACAGGACAGTGCTTCTAAAACATAAAGTGGTGTGCATAACCTAAAAGAGGCAGCTTTAGAGTCCAGCCTGATATTGTTAACCAGCAAATTATTGAATTGCTTACAAAAAAAAGTTCAGTGAACCATCAATTTTATGAAATGCAATTTGGTAAGCAAAGTAGAAAAATGTAATCAGGAACCATTCCACTATATCTTATTCAGTGCAAGGTCCAAATATGAGAAATTAATAGACTGAAAATTGCTCATCATATTAATTCAGTGGCAGAGATGGAGGGTCGGAGCCTGTAAGAACCACAGTAGTCTAAGTCGTTAATATCTTCAAACAGGAGCACGAGAACTTTTCTGTTTTGCTTGACTGGCACAATGGCTGCAATAATATTCTGTAAGAATGTTTTAGATTGTTTTTGGCTTCAAGGCCACTCGATGTGGTTTATTAATTCAACTAATTAATTCATCAGCAACAGTTTTGGCTGCGTCACGATTTGTGTTCAAGCCTTTACGATCCAAGATTTTCTCCAAGCTTTAACTTCTGTCAAAGCCAGCTGTGGAGTTGTGAAGGAAAAGACCCTGAACTCTACAAAACTTCTGTCATGATGCTCCACAGCACCAGACAAATTACATCTGCCTTCAGTCTGATCCAATACACGCTACATTTTCAGCAGCTGATGTTTTATGGTTTGGAGATTCCTGTGTCCCTTTGTGAAAAGCCTTCCCCATCCCTCTCTTACTTACTCCTTACTATTTCTTTTCCTGCTCCACTTCTTCTCATTCTGGACACCCTAATTGCTTTAGCAGATGCTAGCTTAAAATTGCAGATAGTGGCTACTGTGTGGCAGCAGATGTGCCCCGTATTCTGGGATGTTTATAACTATAACTAAGCTCTGCAAGCCAGTACCAGCCCTGCTGTCTGTCAGACAGCAGCAGCAAGCCACCACACACAGAGGAGGTGACGAGTTTAAAGGACAATAGGAGTATTTGTGCACCATCAGCCAAGCTGATCCTGGGTGCCTGTTGTGTATTAGTGACCTTGCTTTTTGAAATCATGAAAGTGCCCGTGTCAAATTTAAATGCATTTTCTCACCTTCCCATTCATTCAGTTTGGGATATTCATGCAGACACCCAGTATTTGCATATAAACCTGATGTTTTAAAGTAACTGAATATCTGCCCACTTCAACGTGAAGCTCTACAAAATAGATAAAAATGAAATTGTGTATTTGTGGACTTCAGAACGACCTTAATTCTTTCTGGCAGAGATTGGGCAAAGTACTGGAAACATTCCTCAAGGTCCATATTGACAGCATAGCATCACACAGTTGGTGCAGATATGTCAGCTGACCAGACTCTCCTGGTCCATCCCATCCCAAAGGTCCTCTGGATTGAGATCCTGTGACTGTGGAGAACATTAGTGAACTCACTGTCATGTTCAAGAAACTAGTTTGAGATGATTTGAGCTTTTTGGTACGGCACATTATCCTGCTGGAAGCACTTGTCAAAAGACAGGTACACTGTGGTCATAAAGGGATGAATATGGTCACCAACAATACTCTGGTAGACTGTGGTGTTGATGCTCAGTTGGCTCTAAGAGGCCCAAAGTGTGCCAAGAACATATCACACATCACTACAACAGAAGCATCCTGAACTGTTAATAAAAAGTAGGATGGATCCATGCTTTCATGTTGTTTACAACAAATTCATACTCATCAGACCAGACAACGTTTTTCAGATCTTCTATTGTCAAACTGTGGGAAGCTCTTTCTAATTGTAGCGGACAGGAGTGACACCAGGTGAGCTCTTCTGCTGCTGTGTCTGCTTTAAGGCTTTTATAGATGTTCTGTTACATATCTCAGTTGTAATGAGTCACTATTTGAGTTACTGTTGCTTTCATTTTAGCTCAAAGCAGTCTGCCAAATTCTTTGCTGACTTCTTGCATCAACAAAGCATTTCGCCCAGGGAACTATCATTCTATTTTCTATAAACCCTAGATGATTGTGTGGGAAAATCCCAGTAGATCAGCAATTTCTGAAATACTCAGACCAACAAATCTGGTGCCAAGAACCGTGCCACATTCAAAGACACTTATACCACCTTTCTTCTCCATTATGTCTGCATGCCTAAATGCAAAAGAGTTGCTGCCACGTGACTGGCTGATTAGATATTTACCTTTCACGGTGAAATAGGCACCTAATGAAGTGCATTCATATTGTGATCAATACTATAAAATGGGTGATATGTCAAACCTTTCTATCAGCGTGTTACCCCAAGGAAATTAAAGAAAGTAACTACAAAGATACACACTTATCAAGAAAATGCTTTTTATTGATTGATTGATTGATATGAGTAGGGGGAGTCCTGAGCTTTGGTGGATATGCTAAAGCTTTTGTTCAAACAAAACAGCTGATTCTGAAGGGTTTGTACTGATTTCTCAGGTTACGACCCTAAACTTTATTCTGCTCATTACTCTGAAAGAGATATTTGAAGTACATGTTTCTAAAGCAGAAGCATCACGTGGAAGTAAATTCTCAATAACACTGATGCTGTTGTTTATATCAGTAATTCACTACATCCAGGGCCTTTCCAGTAAACTCTTAGCTTTAGTCAGATCTAAACACACGACAAAAATGGTCTCGAAGACTCACACAAACGTCAGTACATTCGATCTGGTGTGGCCCTCTAAGTAGCATATATCTTTGTATGTTGTGTACATGCCACAGTTCATCTCTGACCCTTGGTGTAAATTCCTCTGTATTAAATGCTGTGTGATATTGTGGTATTTAGCTTTCTGCTCCCTGCACCGACTCATATTGACATGATCTTTTATTTGCCTAAGTACATGAAGAACAGCTCAGGACAAAGGAATGACCCTAAAAGCTCATAAACCTTAAGAATGAACAAACATTTTTTCTGTTTTTGAGCGAGTGCTGAAAGCCTTTCTTGGTCTTCATATGCAGCTCTGGTTCAAAGGCTGCAAAGTCTCATCAGTTAATGCAACAAACCACTGCTGACCTTTACATCTATATGTCGTCATCCTAGACGTATGTTAAACCTGCACTGCTTTTATTGACCAGCAGGGGCTAACTTTATCAGTTGTTTCTAATATGACGTCACATGACATCTTACTGCTTGAGATTTGTCTGCAAAATTGAACGTGATGCAAGATGTTGCTAGGGAAAACTGACAAGCTATATGTTCCTTGATATTGCTCACATGTTAGGTGAAATCAGTTTCAAAGAAGGTGCTGCAACAATGACTACTTGGTGACTGCTTTGGTTGTTAGCAGATTCCCACAGTGGCCTGTAGTTTATCGTGTTTGTCTGAAAACACTTAACTACTCAAAAATGGAAGTATAAGTTGAGAAAGGCCAAAGCACGTTGGAAATGGAGAAGGCTCACCTTTAAACTTGGACCTCAGAGCTGAAGACAACACGTTTCAAAAGCCACAACTTTTAGTCTGAAGCTGTGTTTCAGCGCAGAGTTTCTTAGATAAGTTGTATTTAGAGTTAAGTTCTTCATTTTCATGCAAACTGTGGGTGACTGTAGCAATAACAAAGAGGCTTTTGCTAAATAGCTGAAGAAGATAAAATTTTCTCTAGAAGAAAATGGGGGTCAGTGACCGGTCTCTGGGCCTGTGTGACTGGGGCTTTAGTAATTATTTTCCCAGGGACTGCAATCAGCCTCCAACAACCACTCATTTTCCCTCACGATGGGTGGTTGCCAGATGGCCACTGACCAGTATCTAAGCCTACTGGGGACTTTTTCACTAATCCTACATTGTCACAAGTCCAAAATGTCCAATGAGTTAATGTCACGTGGTTAGCACATATTCAAATGTTTGCAAAACCTCAATAGATGTCTGATTGACTACAACTCTATGGGAAAATAACCCGTCTACTTCTTTGATCTATGAACTCAGTAATACTTTCTTGATGAGTTCATTGTCATCAGAAGTGAGTTTATGATCAGTGGGTTTCACAGTTTCACAGAGTGGGGTGTTGTTTAGAGCAGCCCTTGTGATTGACAAATCACTGCTGTTTTTATTGAAGTTCTAACATCATAAAATACTTTCTCAGCTAACACCTTTGTTGTTACCGAAAGCCCTTACTGCATGTCGTGTTGAATGCTTTGGCCTGGAACGATGTCTTGACACATATGAAGCTTTTCCAGTTCTGCTGCTGTCTGTACACATGGGAAAACAGCACCTTCACAGTTAGCAAGCTTCGATGCGAGCCCGCTGAGTTTATAGAGGGTGTGTCTCTCCCATAGACCAGCACTGTATTGAATGTTAGAGGTATGAGGGTTGCGTCTAAATTTTTGTGGGGGTAGTTAATCAAGCTTTTCCTGAGAAGTTTAATCTAGGTACACCGCTGGTTTTCACTCTCTCTGTGCATTCCAGCTATGTAAAGCAATCCTACTCAGGTTCTTACATGGGTTTCATCCTTTACCTGCTCTTGTAAAGCACATTGAAAAAACAAAACAAACATTGCGTCTGTAAATACATTTTACATACCCAAACTGTACAGTTTAGTTAATATTAGAATCACCAGGTGTCATGGTTCGGCTGTGTGGCAGGCAGGATGAGGACCCAATCGCAAAACTCACGGACTCAAGGGATGAACTCAAAAGGCAGCTTTATTGCTGACAAGATGACAGGAAAATACAAAACTTAAACTGGGCACAATAAACTAATACTTGGAGAGAGACACAGGGAAATCCACGCAGCATGAGGGAGACTACGACACAGAACTGAGGGAGACGCAGACATAAATACACAGAGGGTTAACGAGGGAAGTGGGAGCACACGGGGAACACAGCTGACACAGATAATCATAACGAGACAGGGCAGGAGTGAACACAACATGACGCATACTGACGAGAGACTGTCAAAGTAAAACAGGAAGTACAGAGGTTCAGACAGGAGGAGAGAGCACGGGGAGAACACAGACATAACAGGCTGGAGAAAACATGGAATAAAACACGAAAGGGGACAAGGGCTCATGAATACATAGAGGGGCACACAGGGAAAGCACACAGGGAACCACATAACAGGGCAACTCAGGAAACAGAACCTAAACAGGGAACTGAATACAAAAATACAAGAGAACTAAGAATACTGGGCCAACACGGCCCAGGACCATGACACCACCCCCCCCCCCCCCTTAAGGGCTGGCTCCAGACAGCCCAAACACAGAAAAACAAAAAGCCAAACAGAAAACGACCCAGGGCGGGCGGCGGGGGCCCAGGACGGAGGGCACGGAACAGAAAACAGAGCACAGCAAACACCGGAGCCCAAGAAAAACAACCCAAAACACAGTGCAGTTCAGGGGGCCGACCATGCGGAAGGCAACGGCGACGACGTGGAAACAGTTCAGGGGGCCGGCCGCGCGGAAGGCAACGGCGGCGGCGGCGAAGGAGACGACGGAGCAGTTCAGGAGGCCGGCCGCGCGGAAGGCAGCGGCGGCGGCGGCGAAGGAGACGGAGCAGTTCAGGGGGCCGGCCGCGCGGAAGGCAGCGGCGGCGGCGAAGGAGACGACGGAGCAGTTCAGGGGGCCGGCTGCATGGAATGCAGCGGCGGCTCTCCAGTGTTAGGCATGCTGGCCATGGCCTGGTGGGCACAGGACCAGACGAGGCAGGACCAGACGAGGCAGGACCAGACGAGGCAGGACCAGACGAGGCAGGACCAGGCGATGACGGGGCCGGACGAGGCGAAGCACAGGCCGGAGCCGCAGCAGGCAGAGCAGAAGCAGAGACCGAAGCCGGACCGGGCGACGTTGAAGGCGATGCAGAGGCCGGACCGGGCGTGGGTGCAGCTGATGCAGAGGCCGGACCGGGCGTGGGTGCAGCTGATGCAGAGGCCGGACCAGACCACGTCCGAACGGGCCCCTCGGACCCTCCAGCGGAGACGAGGAGGTGCTGGCCGGGCTGACCTGAGCCGCCAGCGGAGACGAGGAGGTGCTGGCCGGGCTGACCTGAACCCCCAGCGGAGACGAGGAGGTGCTGGAGGGGTTCCCCTGAACCCCCAGCGGAGACGAGGAGCGGCTGGAGGGGTTCCCCTGAACCCCCAGCGGAGACGGATGCAGAGCCAGCAGGTGTAGAGACTTTTGGCTGAGGGGACGCTAACTGTAGCTGCACAGGGCACGCAGTCGGCTTAGGATGCAACGGCTGGGGCTGTGCAGGGCAAACAGTCTGTCCAAAGTTTGTCAGCACCACGCAGTCCTCAGCTGGCGGAGAAAGCTCAAAGGCTTCCAGCTGAGGTTGGCAGTGTCTGAGCGGGTTGCTGTGCTATGAACTGAGCTGGTGACAGAGGTAATGACAGAGCTAATAATGACTGAGCCGTTAACTGAACAGGCAATGGAGTAAGACACTGAGGTGGTAACAGAGCGGATGACTGAGTGGGTAATGGAGCCGTTAACTGTGCTAAAGACTGAACTGGTGACAAAACAGGAAACTGTGCTAATAACTGAGCCACTGACTGAGTTATGGACAGCAATGCCAGTTGTAGTGGTAGTTGCGCTTGTGGTAGATTAGGTGTCTGGCTCTGGGTTGCTCTCCTTCTGGGAACAGGAACAGGTGCTAGGCCTGGCCGAACACCAGTCATCCCCACCCGAGGAACAGATACGGGTGCAGGGACGAGCTGGTCTCTGGCTGCCTTTACCCTGGGGGCTGGTGTAGGTGCAGGAGCTAGCTGGACCTCTGTCGCTCCCACCCGAGGAACTGAGACGGGTGCAGGAGTCGGCAGGGTCACGGCTGACCTCACCCGGGGAACCGGAACAGGCACAGGCGACGGCTGGGTGTCCATCAACCCCACCCGAGGAGCAGGTACGGGTGCCGGGATGAACGGAGCCTCTGCCAGGCTGGGGATAGAAGCAGGGACCGGCTGGACCTCAGCCACCCTCTCCCGAGGAACTGATACGGGAGCAAGGGAAAGCTGGGCCTGCGCTGCCCTGGTTACAGGAACTGGAGTTTGAGAGCAGAGTTCAGGAGCAGCAACAGACACTGGGAAAACCAAGTTATTGACGCCAAACTCAGTTTTAGGAGATCTAGGTTTAAAGCAAGCAGGTCCTAGGAAATCCACTGCTATAACACTCTCCAGGTTAGCGCTAGCAGTCCTGGAGGAGGTTAGCTCAGGGACAGTCACCGAAGCAGTTTCAAAACAGACAACATCAACAACTGTCTCTTGAGGAACGGTGTGCTGTCTAACACAGGTCAGAGAAGGAAGAACGCCAGAGACAGTTCTTTTCAGAATCGAGGCTGGAAGGACAAACACAGGTTGAGAAACAAAGTCAATTTTCATATAGTCCATAGGTGAACCAACTCGGCAGGCTGACTCAGATTGAACTGGATGGGGAGCCACACAGTCCAGGGACGAAGTAACACCCACAACCGTTTTCACAGCAACAGGTTCAGAGGAGTAGCGAACAGGATCAAGCATGCGTTGCCGTGGGTCACAAAACTTGACCTGATCAAGCAACTCTTTAACGCTTAACCCTAGTCTTTCAGTTAGCTTAGCAAAGGAAGCGACCATCTTGTTACCGCTCACTCGAGAAACTGAATGATTAAACACTGGTTGTGGACCTGACTGGGCACCACTGGACATGTCAAAAGACACAACGGGTTGGCACATGAAACAGTTACTAGAAGGAGCATCAGTTACAGAACACTCAGTCTCAGATGGTTTGGCTGATGATGGTGGTGGTGTGTGGCTGAGTTCAGACTGGAAAACCCCAGAGTGTACAGGCTGGTTAAAACAGTTCTGTGGGGCTGCAATGCTGGTAGCAGTGTGTGGGTGAGTCTGGTGTAGGATAGCTGTCTTAGGTTCAGCTGTCTCTACATGTAACACATTCATATCGGTTAAATCAAAGGACATACTGCGAGCTTTACAAAAATCAGAGGGCTCAAAAACACAAAGGTTGCTAGCAACTGGTGAATGATCCGACACCGAGGTGCCTCGCTGTATAGTGTCTCCAGAGTCCAAACACACAGTGGTGGAGTTATCCGATTCAGGAAACACAATGGCGGGCAAAACAGAGTTACTCACAGTGGTGGAAAAGTCATGAAGTCCGGGTCCAGAAAACTTGGGCTGAGAGTGTGACGCACAGTCACTCTCACCCAGGGATGAAAACTGCTCCGCTGCTCGTGAACGCCGTTTTCTCCGGGAAGGGGGAGGAGACGAGCCGGACCGCGAATCCTCCAGCGGACCGGGCTGAACGTCCTCCGACTCTTCACACTGGAGAGGCAGCTCCGGGCGGATGCCTACGGTGGAAACGAGGAAGTCCCGGATGTCGGGGTGCAGCGCGCCGAACAGCCACGGGAGTCCGGACACCATCCGCTGTAGACGGACGGCTACGACCTCCCGGTGTTCGTCTCCTGGCAGCACTTCCCACTCCTGACAGTGATATTCCACCGTGTAGATTAAATCCTCCCGGAGCTCAGCGGAGGGGTTGTGAGTTGCTGGGTCCATGTCGTGGTCGTAGTCTTCTGTCATGGTTCGGCTGTGTGGCAGGCAGGATGAGGACCCAATCGCAAAACTCACGGACTCAAGGGATGAACTCAAAAGGCAGCTTTATTGCTGACAAGATGACAGGAAAATACAAAACTTAAACTGGGCACAATAAACTAATACTTGGAGAGAGACACAGGGAAATCCACGCAGCATGAGGGAGACTACGACACAGAACTGAGGGAGACGCAGACATAAATACACAGAGGGTTAACGAGGGAAGTGGGAGCACACGGGGAACACAGCTGACACAGATAATCATAACGAGACAGGGCAGGAGTGAACACAACATGACGCATACTGACGAGAGACTGTCAAAGTAAAACAGGAAGTACAGAGGTTCAGACAGGAGGAGAGAGCACGGGGAGAACACAGACATAACAGGCTGGGGAAAACATGGAATAAAACACGAAAGGGGACAAGGGCTCATGAATACATAGAGGGGCACACAGGGGGTGAGAGTCACAAAGGGAAAGCACACAGGGAACCACATAACAGGGCAACTCAGGAAACAGAACCTAAACAGGGAACTGAATACAAAAATACAAGAGAACTAAGAATACTGGGCCAACACGGCCCAGGACCATGACACCAGGGGATCACGTTAGTCTCATAAGGACGTCACAAGTTAGTTATATTTGTTGGATATGAGCAGATTTCTTAATCTGTTTTCCTTCCTTGCAACATCTTTATGTAACATGTTATCACTGCAGAGTTAAATATTGGGATGCAATCTTATCACAAAGCCCGCATCATACAATGGACCCCCATCAATATGAAAGAGAGGTTTGGTATTTTTTCTCAGAAAAACCCAGTAAAAATGAAGTGTCTCGGCGTACACACGGCAGGAGACTTAAACTATTTTTATTTTTAACAAAAGGAAACACATTTTCTCACTAGACAGGTGTTGTGTTTTGCGCGCGTATGAATGAATCCCTGTGTATTCGGTGTCTGAAGGTGTGCAGTTATGTACATGTAAACAATGTTTAACCTTTTAAAAGCTTTCTGTGTGGGACTTTTGAAAGACGAGCAGCGTTCTTTGTCTACTTGCAACCCACTCTGCCCCTCATTCCCCCCGCCCAATGTTTCCTCTCATCCTATAGTTTTCACCCAACCCCTTTACTCTTGTTATGTGAAGTCTTAAATTCACTTTGACACCTCAGTGTTTCAGCACGAATCCCTGAACCATGATCTAGCCATTTCCATATACAAACATTGCATTTACATCTGTGATTGGCGACAGGAAGACCATAACCATGTGCTTCCATAACAAGATCTTTCCAAGACTGCTTACATCAGCCAAGGCTGAAATTCCTTCCACACGATGCACACTTTGTCCCTGAATCCAGGATATCTGGATCCACATTGGATTCTTAAAAGCATCGACAGCTTGTCTCACATTTTTTCATATTTCAGTTTTATATGTATTTTTATTTGATATGACACAAAATGTTCGATGGGGAAAAAATCCTACATCCAACCCCTGAAGTCAGTTCTCATATGGGTGAAACCGGATCTCTCTTAAATATTTTACATAAATTTATATTAAAATTAGGAGTTTAATCCTGCTAACAGACACAGAGAAGCAAACAAACAGACTTTATGATTAAAATCAAATGCTTTGTGACCCATGCAGGGAAGTCCTATGTAGACATATAAGCTGCAGGACTGCTGGAAAACAGGGCTCAAGTAAATAAGGAATTTTTTGTTTGTTTGTTTGTTTTCTGCTTGTTTCCTTATCCCGTGGGTTGAACATATGCTAGAATTTAAAAGTGAATTGCTAACTACTCATCAAGCATTAGTGAAACTGTGAACAGTGTGACACAAAGCAGAAAGAGAGAATATTCACCTTCAAAGTAAAAGTAGAAAGGCACAACTTTGAAGGTGAACAGACTCCATTTCCAGTTTCCACTTTCTCAAGTTTCACTGCTGCTCAGTGGTTGGCCAGACGGATCTGTGACACCCATGCAAATAACATGCAGCAATCTGCTAGTGAGCAAAGCAATCACAAGGAGGTTTTTGGTGCGACTGGTTTCACCCAGTGTCAGACAGCAACCTTCAGGAACCACTCGCCAACTAATCTGCGAATAAATGTGTTCTCCATAAGGAAAGGTTGTTTCTGCATTATGCCAACTAACCTTTAGCTACTGAAACTTATCTCAAGCAGGTTTTGTGATGTTTTCTGCCTAATTTCTTTCCACTCTTCATACTTCATCATTCGTCTTTACTTTATGGCAAATAAAAGTTTTGAGTTTGTGGATTTAATTACTTAATGAATTAATTATGAATTACTCAAACCAAATGTAAAAATTTCTATATTTTTGATGAATGGATTAAGTAAGGCCAAGCATTGATTTATGACACTGAATAGAAAATGGGATGGGATGATGATGTCAAGTGCCGTTTGCATTCTGAATACCTGCTCGAGCTTGCTCACCTCTAGGTTTCGTAGTGTTGATCACAACAGTTATGGAGTGAAAGTGAATGACTAAAGTTCTTTGAGTAATTCTGAGAAAAAAAAAAGTGTGACGTGTAGAAATCAGAGAATGCCTTCTGATGAGCGCTGGACTAGGATGTGAGTCACGGCTGGTTTGACTCCTGGTGGATGCCGGGAGGATTTTTTGGTCTTGTGTGTCATATCTATGGAATTCATTTGAAAGGGCGACAAAGTGGTTCAGTGGTTGCAACCGTTGCATCAGGGCAAAGGACTCCTGAGTTCAAACCCCGACGTCAATGAGGAGTTTGCACGTTAACCCTGCACTTCTGGACCTCTGGAAATTCCAGTCATTAAAAAAAAACATGCTACGTCAACCCTCCGTATCCAGGTCCAGGGCAGTTTGGTAAAAGATATTCCAGACTATATTTCCTGGAAATGCTTTAAAAAAAAAAAAAGGAGTGTGTGTGTCGATGATGGGATGATGGGAACAGTTTTCTTAGCAGAAAGTGGTGAAAACTGGATTCTGTCAAAGAGAATGTTTAAGTTTCTTTGTGCTATTTTGGGTATTAAAGTGGAAAAATTGGTGGAAAGTTACCACGAAACAGACTTTGATATCTGAGTGAACCTGAGCCAAGTGATTTCCTGTTCATAGCTGGTTCTTTTTTTTCTTTTGATAACATCTCCTATGTCAGACACACTGCACACTGTATCTTAAGTCTGCTCTGCCATTTCTATTGCCAGCTCAAGTGTGTGATATACATGCATACGGAAAGGATTTAGAACCACAGTGTGTTTTGAGGCAGAGAGAAACATATTTATGCTTTGTGAGCTGTGAAGCAAGAGACCCAGATATAGCAGCTCGTTTACAGGACATTATGCCCTCTGTGTTCGTGGGACATGCAGTCGGTATAGACGTTTATAGAGACATAGTGACAGAAATATCATATTCAAAAAATAGCTCATTTTCTAATATGGACAATGCAGTCATATCTGAAATTAGTTAGTATGTTTGTGTTTTATTTACACTATATTTACACATTTTAAAAATTAATCTGGAACATCAATTTATATATATTTGTTTTCCTTGATTGGTAAATCCATTAAATCAATTCTCAGAAATGAATGCTAACAGCATTAAAAAAGTGCAAGAGTCCTGTGACAAGACGTGAGCAGCAGTGTCTCTACAGTGGGATGATGGCTCTCATCCTTTGACTTTGGCAAAGACCCAGAAGTGAAATTAACACAAGATGTTGGTAACGTAATTTTGCCAAAATCTCTGGGAATGGGTTTCAGTAGCAGTGAGCCATGTTGCAAAAACAATGGTGAGAGAGGCTAAAGGTTAATACACTTACTTATCCAGTATCCAGAACCACAGTAACAGACACAGGCACACATAAACACACACGGGGACTTGGGGTTTAATGAAGTGCTTGCTTTCCATTGAGAGCAGATTAGGGTTGGAGGGCAAACTGTGGGAAAAACTGGAAAACTATTCAGTTCAGGAAAAACATCATAATATTTTCATGCAAAAGGATGGACATTTTGGAGTTTTTTCTGTATGTTCAGGTATGCTTTGCTGTCACTCTGCATCCATCGGTACATTGTGTGTATGGTGCACAGTATGCATTAGTTTGAGCCTGGCTGTTTGCGGGCCTGTGTTCTATGCAGACTGTCCTTGGGGGGACAATGGCAGGATTCTGCATAGCGGAGCCGTGGGAGGAAGGGGACAGAAGAGTCAATGAGTGAAGAGGCTTCTGGATGCGTCAGCACAAGGCCATGATGAGGGTGTAGGAGGACGGGTCCTCTAACGCAACAATGCATCGAGGAACATCCATTCAGTTGCCTCACAGGACAACACGCAGGCAATATAACATTGGGTACACATTGCTAACAAAGGTGCAGGTGAAATTAAGCCATCCATCTCTTTGACATATGGATGACTGGGACAGAAAGTGTCAGTGGCTGATTATTTTGTGTAGATTTCCACTAGTCATCAAGAAATAGATCAAAATGCTGCTGGGAAATGTCCTCATTGCTCAGTCTGTTTAAGTATAAAAAAAGCAGGTATAAAAATTGATGTCAGAGATCGTTTGCATTAGGATAATGATGGATCTCATTATAGTTAGACGATAGATGATTGTTTATGCATCCACCGGGAACATTTTGCTCAGATGACATCTTTTCAAGTTTGATGTGTAGCTCATCAGTTTTTGCAATAGTGCAAAAGTTAAAACATAAATTATGTGATCAGAATAAAATTAATATATGTTCTTTGAAAAGGCAAATCAAAGAAAATTTTCATTAGTTATGAAAAGAGTAGGTCACAAATCACAACAACACAAAACTAAGTATTCTTCTATTTTTTTCATTAAAATGCAATATTATGCTAATTGAAAAGTGTTGATTTATTTATAAATAAAATACTGCAGTGTAATGTAGTGAGATACTTTAAATGTTGACGTCTTTTTAAAGAGTAATCACACAATTATAACATCTATTATTACCTTTTCTGTTAAGTTTGACACAGTTACATACACCAGCTATTTATCTGAGTAAATGTTACAAGTGCCACTGCCTTATTTATAACAAATCAATACAACAATATTCAAAACAGACATGAAAAATCTCAGTGACTTCACTCATGGAGCTGTTAATGTTAAAGTTCAAATACTTAATTAACAAGGATTGTAATCTTTTCAGTGATATTGCTTGTTTGTTACCAGTGTTTCTGTGGCCAAGTGAAAAAGAGACACCGTGAGACTGTTTAAATGTAACTAAACACCATTTTTCTAATTGTCCTCTAGTGAATGTTACACTATGTAAAAAATAAAATAAAATAAATCCAATCAACCACAGAGAGCCAAACCACTTCCTAACATCAGTTTACAGCCGAACAGATTCCAACAGTAATTAAACAGTAATCAGCTGTTTAGACAAATCATCATTGTAATCTTGTGAAAATCCATTAAAATAGCATCAACAATCATTGCTCTGGCAAACGTGTTCTGGTGTGTTATGTGGATGACTAATAAATGCTTAACAACAGTATGGCAAAGTCAGAAGTATATTACATCATTCTTGCAACAACTGACATGAATGAAGATGTTTACGCCTACCTGTGTGGGCGTACACATGTCTGTAACTCAACGGTATCTTTGAGCGTGGAGAAACCTGCCCGACCGCTTCCTTCCGGTATTACTGGGAGCATGTTGATCAGCTTGTCATTAAGTGCTTGGATGAAAACGGTGAGAAATTTGGGTTTATACATGGATTTATTGTGGGTTCGCTGCACTAGTTTGATGTTGTAGCATATCAGAAAGAAATGTACGCATGTTTTGTTTTGTGTTTTTTCTGTTTAGTTGTTTTTGTTTTGTTTTGTTTTGTTTTGTTTTGTGTTTTTTGGGGGGGGGGTTTTGTTTTGTTTTGTTTTGTTTTGTTTTGTGTTTTTGGGGGGGGGTTGTTTTGTTTTGTTTTGTTTTGTTTTGTGTTTTTTGGGGGGGGGGGGTTGTTTTGTTTTGTTTTGTTTTGTTTTGTTTTGTTTTGTGTTTTTTGGGGGGGGGGTTGTTTTGTTTTGTTTTGTTTTGTTTTGTTTTGTTTTGTGTTTTTTGGGGGGGGGTTTGTTTTGTTTTGTTTTGTTTTGTTTTGTTTTGTTTTGTGTTTTTTGGGGGGGGGGTTTGTTTTGTTTTGTTTTGTTTTGTTTTGTTTTGTTTTGTTTTGTTTTGTTTTGTGTTTTTGGGGGGGGGGTTTGTTTTGTTTTGTTTTGTTTTGTTTTGTGTTTTTTTTTCTTTTGTTTTGTTTTGTTTTGTTGTTTTATTTTGTTTTTCTTTTGTGGCAAGTGAATAAAAATTAAGAAATTAAAATAGAAAAAATAGGGGAAAGAATATTCATAAAGCCAGATGGAGGATGAAATAACTTTTTTGACGTTCTGTCAAGCAACACGCGACAGTGTTAGTCGAGGCTAAATGTGCTTCTCTAGCCAACAACAGAAGGTGGGGCAGGTTATTCGTAATAGAGGAGGTTTGACAACATCCACTTTTCTGTCACTGCATGCAGATTGTCCATCTCCACCCATTTCCATCTCATTAAGCTTTTTATTATTGTTATTAAGCCTAGTATAAGCTTCGTTTAAGCCTATGATTATTACCACCTTATTGTTGGAAATAATGGTGGATTTTAGTCTTTAAGCTTTATAAAGCTTTATAAAACAATGTCTATATATGTATGTCCCCTTTAATAAGTATACAAGCACATTGGCAGAGAATTTGGGTTTTATAGCAAAGCTGTGTAGACGCTGTAAGGGATTTGCTCGTTCCGCATCACTTTGAAGTCACCTGTGGATGTTTCAGGCTCTGGTTGCCTAGGTGACCGTAATATATTTAATACCAGTTCATACATAAATCAGCTGGATTGTTCACTCTCATTGGTAGTCACTTCAGTTGTTCACCTGAAAGATGAGAAAGGTTTATCATCCATGTCGTGTTACCAGCAGTTATGCCTTTACACCATTCACTTTCTTCACTTTCTGCGATCTCCACTCACCAAAGTGCTTCCAGTCTTGAGGTAGCTCACCTACATTAGGCCCGCTGTCTTTATCAAAACCAGACACACAAGTGGTTTGGTCCAAACAGCAACACAAAAGAATCATTTCACTGCTTACATTGCAAAGTTTATATTTCCCTTCATGGAACAGCAAGGTCTTTTACCATCAGCCGAGCTTTGCATGGGTTCTGTTAAGAAAAACCCTTCAAGGATTTGCTACGCACAAACAAATGCTGGATCCATATCAGCAGGTGAAAGTATGAACAAATAAACTCATGCTGTCTTCTTTAGGAAAGACAAACAAATCTAACAATGGGCAAATTTTCCAAGTCGGATAACACAGGAGATAGCACTGATGTACTCACTGTTACAGCTGATGACCATTTTAAGGGCTTCCCCTCTCTATGATATATGAGTCCAAGAGTAAAAAAAGAATCTCAATAAGGCTTACCTATGATGAAGAAGAAAAACAACAGCTGCGTGCCTTGTTATTGGACTTTTAAATTGTATGAAAGCATAATAGGTATACTTTAAATAGTTTAAATCATGTAAACCTAAGGTTTAAACTCTTATATGGAGGCACTGTTGACCGCCGCTCCACCATAGCAGCCATAGTCACCCCTCCTTAGCATTTTTCACACCTAACCAACCCCAGAGTGGGGCGTAGTTCAATAGTTTGCTGTCTGGAGTCTCCCCCTTTAGAGTCTCGATAACCACGGCTCAGGCAGTTTTGACAGTTACAAAAACCTTCACACATACACAACTTACAAAAAGCTCAAAAAGAGCTTTGCCACCTTTGGGGAAATGCCCACTTGGGCCTGAACTCAACAGTAGGGGGTCAAAATTCTTGAGCAGAGAGAGACCCTTCTCAAATTTTCACCTGTGTTTTTTCTTCTAGGCCCCATTTGCAACCAATATAGATTTCTCATTAACACTAAAATAGCACCAGCTTTTCTTCTGAAACTAAAGGAATTTCATTTTCCCAAGAGGAAGAAAAAGAAATAACACTGACACACAATCCTTCAGTTCCCTCATTTTTCCTCTCTAGGTCTGTCAGGAGATGGGTAGGATGTCTTTATGCTCAGTGCCAGGGGCTCTGACAATGATATGGTTCAGGTCAGAGAGAAGCTGTGAAAAAGAAAAATTACGTACAACCAGATAGAGGCTGAGAAGGGAAAACCATAAAATGGGAAAACAAATATGGATAAACCAGGAAAGAACAGAAATATCAAAGAGACTGTTGTGATACAGGAGCCTGGAGGGGCCTGATGAATGCAGGGCGTGGTTGATGGGACCTGTGCGTTTGGTGTTTAGTTTTACGCTGCCGTATTTCCCGTCTTTTCTTCGACTGAAAAGTAACAGACATGAATTCCTTGTTGCAACAGACCATCAAAGTTTTATTAGTATTAGTCCATGAATTTCACTGAACTGTGCACATTTTCTAGGGTTGGACAGCAGAAGCCTGCGACTATTTGCGCAGTCAGCTTTTAAAGACAGGGATTTTACAACATCCCTAAAAGAGTTAATGAGTTATTTACCCTAGCTGGCCTCCATAACTATGCTGCACTACTAATGATATATTTTAGAGTCTGTGCGGCTAGAAGTAGCAAGAAATGACTCATATAGTGGAACAATAACGGCAATCAATGGCCCTCCTGACCTTACATATGACTTCAACTGTCACATGAACTGTCTGAATCAAATGGAGGCTTTTTCCACTGTTTTATACACACATGGATGAACGGAGAAAAGAAAAAATGAATGTCACTATTGAACATTTATTAAAAGTGCCACTTTTTTCTGTCACAGACGCACGTGGATAGGGTAGGCACTAGGACCTGCTGTGAGCCAAACAGCAGGGAGGAGAAGCTTTGGGACTGTAAACTTTTATAGCAGTCCATTTCCCAAAGAGTGTGGGAGGGAGACAGACAGAAGTGGATGGCCCAAGACCTGGATTCACAGCTTTAAAAGTAGGAGCGGGATTTTGAGTTTGGGGCAATTCTTCCCCAGGCCTGGAGAGAGTGAGGTGGAATATAGCAGACTTTCTGTGGAAGTTTTTACTCAGTGGGGAGAAAGAAAAAGGAGCATTAAAGGGTGGTGAGTCCTACCTTGCTTTTTTTTTTTTGCTTTGTTTTTCTTTTTATTAAACACTGTAAATATGCGGGGCGTTTATCCACACATGGCACAGAAGCAGAATCTATTACAGAAACTCTGAGAGCATGTTGTTAAATGTAAGTTGAGCCTCTAAATTGAGATTGAGAACAGCAGCAGCCACTTTTCTATAGAGAGGGGGGATTTCAGCTGACTGCAACATACATGAGGCACTATTAAAAGTTTACTGAGATAATGTTGCTGATGATTGCATTTCTATGTCATTTTAATGTTGTGAGCCGGGTACAGAGGTTTTTCAGGTATTTGCAGATGCAAAGATCAAACGGAGGAGGACAGGGTGTAGAAAGAAGGAGAGAATAGAGGTGAGGAGTAGAAAAAAAGGGGGTTCTTCAAACTTCAATGGGAACCCGTTTACTGTTCAGAAAACTCCTGGGACATCAGGTTACCTTTTCTTTTTCTCCCTCTCTCTCTGTCTCTTTCTCTTTTTTCTATCTGTCGTTCTCTCCACTCATGTTACACAATTCTCAAAAGACTTGCAGATTCTGATGAGCTCCAGTGTCCAATATGAAGCATGTTGAGGGTGTCCTCACACCTGGGTGGGGCTTGTTGTTTATAAGGTGTGCTACTAATCATTTTTTCAACTCTTTAAACTAAATTTTTAAAATTGTGTTGTGTATGCGTGCGTGTGTGTGTGTATATGCAAGCAAGCGTGGGTGCTAAACACAGACCTCACGCCTGCCACTCCTACGAGGGAATTCCTTTCGGGGTTTGACAGGAGAGGAATGTCACAGTGAGCCAAAGATTACACACACAAACAAACATGAAGCAAATCAACAGTGTCACTAAAGGCTTCACCTTTGTCATATACGTGTGGCTCTCTGTGAAAAACACATTCATTGGTTCTAATATAATGTGCCGAGGATGCTGTTTGGTTGTGGTCCATAAAATCACCAAATATCAACACTGATATATCAATATAGGTATCATATAGATAGGTGTTATGTTTTGTCACCCACCAACGTACCTGTATTATCTGCTTCAGCAGCAGTGTACTGTATTTATGCACCTTTGTGTTAGATAATAAAATAAAAACAGCTGAGGTTACTGCAGATTGGAACGAGTAAAGAAGTAAAGTTTCTTTAAAAACAGTGAAGTTATAAGTAAATGGCTGATGTTACTGGAGGGGATGTGATTGCCTTCATCTCCTCTCTGTTGGCCCTCTGTTGGCAAAGTGCTGCAGCAACCTGACTATATATCCTACATGACATGCTCTTCTTTATGGTTAACGCAGGAGGAGTCAGCCAAGGCTTAGTTAAAATGAATGTTTTGTAAGTTAAAAATAAAAATAAGATAGGCCGTAGTCAAACTTCAGGTCTGAAATGAGTTTTCTCAAGCAAAACAGGTTCTTTTTCTGAAAGGGAAATCACAGTAACTGTTATTACTGATTATATCTAGAGTACGCCTTGTTGACCTAGCTGCCGGTCTGCCATCTATGCAGACCGACCTGGACACTTGCTAAATTTGTAAAAGTCCAATTTATGACATATCTCTCTTTTTGCTTTTACCTTTTTTTTCTCTAATAATTAGAAAACAAAAGGTTTTCCTGTGTGTAACTGTGTTTGCAATTGAAACAGAAATGGTTTTACCCTGTAAATCTTTCAAACCTAGCAATGCATCCAATGCCAATGCTAAAAACAACTTAAGCCATATGAACTACCGTTCGTATATGTATGGAGGGCAGATGGACAGTGCTGTTTTCCCCCGCAGACAAAGATGTCTGTGATTATTCATGACCCTCTCAGGTTTCCCTTTGAAGCTGAGTTACAGCTTTCCCTATGTTAGCACCAGTGTGTGCAGTTGTGTATGTGTGCATTAGTGTGTGTGTGTGTGTGTGTGTGTGTGTGTGTGTGTGTGTGTGTGTGTGTGTGTGTGTGTGTGTGTGTGTGTGTGTGTGTGGGAGGGAGAGCGTAACAGAGTAACTCTTTACAAATGAACAAGTATTAAACTACTTAAACAGTGAAGAGGAACATATTCATGTGCAGCAAAGAATGGCCATAAGGAAACATACTGTAGAGTGTTTTTATGTCACAGCTATTTACCCAGAAAAAAAAAATAACCGTGTTGACCTTTTTAAAGTTACAGACCAGCGTAATACATTTATCCCTTCTTGTTCTACATGCTGCATTTTTATCATTTTGTCAGTTTAAGACTCAAACACCACTGACAGCTTGTTGCTCTGCTTGCTATGTGGACAAGTGACATAATCTGAATCTGCAGTCACTCGGATTTTGACAAGAACAGGATCCACCCCTGAAACACATAAAGGAGGAGATGATGTGGGCTGTCTAGACTGAATGGTTGTATAGGACACCTGGGCAAGGGAGAGGCTGTGACAGCACACCTGTACTGTCAGTTTATCTTTGATTCTTTAACCCGAGGCCAGCGACAAACAGCTCTTAAAGTGACTCTAGATTTGCAAACACCATAAAATAAACATAATTTTAGTTGGGTTTTCAATGAACAATGAAAATTTTTATTATATCTCTTTTGATGGACATCTTTATTTAAATTATCAGTTGCACTTTGATTATTAATGTGACTAAACTGTGTGCCAAGCATTAGGATTATTCATGCAGTAATCTGCAGGCTAATATAGGATGGGAGTCATGTGACGCAATTTAGGTGACGTTTTAAAACCCACAGCTTCATGCTACTTCAGTAAAAATACCGTATCACCAGATTACACTCAAGTACTACTTGCAGAACTAGAAAAAACGGGGCGGTGCCAGTTGGCAACAGAATATTTAAAGGTTTCTTCACACTGGATGATAATGTCTTATCAGACCACAAAAGCTGGAGGCAGAATAATCACAATCCTTAATAATCCTCAGTGGTTAATTGCCCAATTAGTGACAGGTAGAGATTTTCAAATACCTGCATTTACACCTGCCCACAAGCATTATCTGCACACCTGATCAGCCTCTGAATTGCTTTGCAAGCCTTTTCCATGCTTCATGATTCTTCATGCATCCTTTAGAGTAACACTTTTCGTAGCATTACACAACAGGTAGTAAAATTAGTAATATTGTGTGTATTCTAAATCCTTATGTGCTACAGTGTGGTGAAAATATATCATTGGTGATGTGAAGATGAGATTTCTTGATATAAAGGCTTATTTGATTATTTTACCATAATTTTACAATTTAGTAAACTAGTAGTTTTAAGGTGTAGGTTTTGTTAAAACTGTTTAAGTCAAACTTTGACTTTAAAAAATGAATCTAATAACTAAAATTTATTAGGTGAAGGAATCTCGTTTCTTTCTCTATGAGTGATGGTTATGCTCGATAAAGCAGAAGGAAGCATCCCTCTTTCTCGATAGTTCATGGGTCAGAATGTAAACCCAGGGCGCTGGTTATCTTTTGGGTCAATACACAAAGTCGGGTGAGAACATCTGGCGTAAAGTAAACTAGTCGAAGGGTCTGTCTGAAATCAGTGGGAAAGGTAAAAGGTCAGAGTTGGAGGTTATACCTCTGTGCTTGTGTAGGAAAAGCGGGATCTGGAGGCCACTGCAGGTCAGAATCCCGAAGGAGCTCTGAGCAGAACAGACAAAAAATATATATATAAAATATCGGAAATGTAACATCAGCTTTCTGCTGTAATTCTTGTTGACATCTCTTTTACAAACATCTTCTCACAATGTTTGGAAGGAAACGTGTTTAACAGAAATCTCAGCTAACATTGTTTGACATTTGTAACTTACTGGATTTGAACAGGGCTCTTGTCAAACATGTGCAGGATTCTTTATATGGACCTGGTTTTCTGCCCCTTTGCGCTGCACACAAACACGCTTCCGGACTTTTCCACAGATGAAAACTGAATCCAGTTGCAATTCTGTGTTGAAGATCTGATTTTGACAGGTGCTGCATCAAAGGGTTATGTCTGTGTGCTCTGATCTTATTTCTATCTCTATTGTGTGCATAGTACTATATATGCCTACAAAAAATACATCTAAATGTACTGACATGCCTGCTCATTCCACATAAATGCCTCTGTGACTTTTAGCTATGGCTTACTCTGGTTTCATGCATGTGCACGCAGCACAAACACAGTAGCTGAAAAATGGCCTTTCTTACAGCTATAATAACAGTGTTGTGGTCTTAATCTGTTGACTTTGTGTTTGTCTGATGTTGTGAATTGTTTCACTGCAACTCCTCGTTAGATGTGTGTGTACATTTGGATTAACGTGATGACACTGTCTCACTCTCACTTTCCTTTGCCTTTAACCCAATTGGTAGTTTAACTATAGCTTGTCTGGACATGAAACTTGCTCTTGTTGCCATCAACAGAACAAAATACTTGGTCTCCTCAAATATTTAGATTCAGTACAAAAGCCTCGTGAAAATAGCCTGATAGTTCACAATAGACCTTTTTTTGTAACAATGTTCTTTTTTTTACTCTACACAAACATCTCTTCTTATAAATTTTAAAGTGATACAATTTTCTCACCTGGCTATCAGAAGCTATCACAATACAGAGTGTAATAGTAACGGACACCAAGCCCAGCAGTGGGAGAATGGGGTTTGTCAATGAGTATTCACAAAGCGCATGTGTGTACATGTGTATGTATACATGTTTGTGTTGGATACCCTTCAAACACATAGACACGCCTTAGCCCCAAGGATACAAGCGAAGCCTCTCATTATGCACTCATTTTGATTCTGCCGATTTCAGAATGCACAGAATGCATGAGGATGAGCCACTGGCTAGTCGTAACAGATTAGCCTCCTGCACAGCCAGCAGGAGTTAACAAGGTGTTGTTCTACATATAGTTGTTTCAGCCAGACAGGATCCTGCAAAATACCAATACATCAAGGACTTTACAAGCAATTTTCTCTCCTCCAAACTATCCGTTTTATCTGTCATCGAGTTTTGTTGCAGTTAAAACTCACGGATTAATGGTGAGTCCTCAGGACTTTTGGGGAGTATGACGCTGCAGGCAGCAATTTCTCTCTGCTAGATTCTCTTTTAAGCCTTGTATTAAGCTCCATAGTAAATATTCATTTATCTAAACTCCTGTTCCAAGTCACTTACATGCAAAAAAAACATACACACACATAGAGCTGTGCTGGAAAGTAGCCACTTACTCTTTCACCAGAGCTCTGCTCACACAGTGAACATGGCATGCTGCTAACAGACAGAGGATGGGCCTGGGAGGTCCCATGCAGACAGGTGTTAGACATCAGCCAGAGGGGAAAAGTGTGGGAGGGTCAGGAAAGGAGGGAGATATGAAAAGGGAGATAGGGAGAGTGAGAGACATAGAAGCAGAGAGAGAGAGTGATGACAGCACGATGTGGAGACCACACAGAATAGAAACTGGTTCGGTCAAATCTTTAGTAAGAGGTATCATGGTACAATCAAACAAACACTGGGAGGGACAAAAACAAGATTCTTTGTACAATCTTGAGCAGATTCAGTGCACTTCTGACAAGCCTGTCTATAAGAGTGCAACAACATGGACTGCAGTAATCAGTGTTGTTTGGTTAACTAGAGACGAAGCTGGGTATCCTGGTTTTCATAAAGCTGGCAAAGTTCAGCCTCAAATTTGACTTTTTTTGGATGCATTAACAATATACAGCACTTATGCCTCCTTCAGACATCCACTAATGTCTTTCAGTCTGACTTAATGTGAAAGTATCTGTTTCATGTATGATTGTGCGTCATAAACACGTTTAAAAGTTAATGCTGCAGCCTTACTAGATAAGAATAAGAAACATTAGAAATAGCCACAGATTTCTTTTAAAACCGGCCCAGTCTGAGTGCCTGCCATTACAACAGACAGGAATGTGCTTTTTAACAATTTTAGCATTTTAGCACAAACACTAGAGCACAGATGGATGGTAGTTCTCATGCCTTGCAAACAGGCTTCCAAAAATCACCTAGTTTCCCTAATTGCCCCACAATGTTACATATATCACAGACTGAGATGTTAATAAGATTATTAAAGATTGAATCAGAAACTAACAGCACTGTGTTTTTCATGCAGTGAGTGAACCTTTATAAGCTGCTGTTCACTGGCTGTCTGTTCCACTGGACCAGGCGTATAGCAGTTATCGGTTAAGAATAAAACCATAGCTCCCAAATTAAAAAAAAACAAACCCCAACCTAATGCATATTTACCAAACCCAGAGTGAGCGCTGCTTTCAAAAAAGTGGGGCCAGTTTTTTCCTTATTATTATATTATTGCTGTCTTTTGAGGTGAGTTGGGTTGTGAACTTTCTGCCATTGTTACCACAAAGTTTTTGATTAAGAGTCACCAGTCAACAACCCTCTGGCAACTTCTTGAGAATAACCTGTATTTCTTTACTGTTTGGCGTGTGGTTGCTAGGGATGGGTATCGTTTAGGTTTTATCCGATACCGGTGCCAAACCGGTACTTTTGAAACGGTGCCGGTGCTTAAACGGTGCTCAAACCAGTGCTTAAAGAATGGAGAACACAAAATTGGTCCTAAAACCTCTCATGTTCAGCTGTTTTTTTGTAAAAAGATAACAATGTTAGCCTTTTCTGCAGCTATGGGGCATATATGGCATCACTCTTGGTTGGCAGCAGTGCTTAATCGATGGAAAAAACACCAATTTTGTCTAAAAACCTCTCATGTTTAGCTGTTTTCCACTTTTTCTTTGGTCATTTTAGCCTTTTTGGCCAGGGTGAAGGGAGTATCTGCCATCAAACAAGAAGACAGCCGCATGTAGCTATGATGATGTTTGCTAGTTCACCTTACATGCATTAATGTAATAACGTGGTTAGCCTACTCAACGTAAATTACACACGAACAACATTAAGCTACTCACGCAGAGAAGAACAGCTGCTGCTGCATCATCATCATTTCTGCTACACTGGCAGGGCTAGGGGCCAGAACTCTCCTCTTCGGGTTTTTGGGGGATGTTGCTAACTCCGGGTCTGATAACAGGCACCACACCCGCAGTAGATGCACTCGGTGTGAGGTCTCGCAGCAAGCTATCAAATACGGCGCATTTCTCGGCTTTTAAAAAAACGCTATGCGTCGCCAGGTGTTTCATCGGATTCGAGGTGTTACCTCCTTTGACAGTATCACAGTATCAGCTTAAACCACTTGTTGCTGCTGAGTTTGCTCTTTTGCTGTGAAGTACAGCCAGACTTTGACCGCTTCGCTTTGGGCATTTTTAATCTGTAGCTCTGCTCTAAAAGAACGTACGTACCTGGACCCGCCTACTACGCTCGGAAACGTAAAATGATTGGCTAGAATCTAAAGTGTATCACAGCTCAGGGAAAAAAAGCACCGAAATAAAGCACCGAAATGTGCGCTGCTTTTCGGTCTGGTTACTACAGTTTATGACAGAACCGATACCGGTACCCATCCCTAGTGGTTGCTGGGGGTTGCTGGGTGAAATTAGTCTCAAAGAGAGTGCTTTTGACTGCTTTGCTAACAGTTTCACATGGAGGTTTTTGTTCCATATACAACTTTGGGAACAATTTCACCTGCAGACTACAAGCAACCTCCCACAAACGCTCTCCAATGAGTCAGAAAATATAAATTTAGGTGTGTGTATATGGGGCTTAGCAGTTGATTTCACAGTGACAGGAACCATTCACAAATGATCAGGGAATTTCCCTAGCAACTGGTGGTTGCCAAGCACTTGCCAACCAGTCTCTAGGCCTGTGTGACTGGGACCTAATGTCATGATCCTGGGTCCTTTTGTGTTTTCTCTTCGATTTTGGTTCTGTTCTTCCTCTGGTTAGTGTTTACTCTGTTCTGCCCGTGTGTTCCTGTATCTAGTCCGCGTTTCTTAGTTTGTGTCCTTTCATGTGTAAGTTCCTGTTTTATTGTGAAGGTCTGCGTCTTATGTGAGTGTTTTCAGTTTGCCTCCCTAGTCTCGTCATGTTAATCACTCCCAGCTGTGTTTCCCACCTGTGTGTAATCTCCCTGTGTTCTCTGAGTGTATTTAAGTTGTGTTTTCTGTCTTAGTTGCTGGTTCGTCTGTGTTGTTTCCCCTCGTCTCCCCGTATGTATTTCCTCGGACCTCCCTGCATCTTCGTTTCTGGTTTGTGTTGTTAGTTTCCCCAGTTTAGGTTTCCGGTTTCATGTTCACCCACCATTGCTGTTTGTACCCACTCCTGTAAATAAATACTCACCTGCACCAGAGCTGCCGCCTTTTGGGTCCTTTCTCCAACTCCACACGGCTTGCCCCGGCAAACCGTGACACCTAAATTGTTTCAATATTGCCTTTTTATTAAAATCTATAAAATATAACACAACCATTAGGGTAATTTTTGCATATTTTGCTTCTTTAGCGTCATGGAGCAATATTGGTTAACACTTCACCCTAGACCCCAAAAACAAAAGCAATTAATCAGTTAAATCTAAAAAGTATTATGAGAAAGAAGTGGAAGGTAAAACTATTCAGCCAGCCTTTCAGACTGTTTCCTCTGTATTTGTTGACTATGTTTTAAAATTAATTTGAATTAAATTGAAGCGTCATGAAGGGATGCAACCAGAACTACTTTCCATGTATTAAAGTTTCCTTTTAGCTGTCTGTCAAACGTGAGAACTAGTTGTGTTTCCTGTGTCGTATATGCTACCATTACCAAATTCAATTAAGAATATTTAGAGAAAATCTTGCGTGCATATCTTAATGTTTGACATAGCATATACTCAGTCTTGCGTGACCACACCCGTGCTCATGGCGACAGACAGACCGCAACATAAACGGTGCGTAATGGAAAGTTTTAGTCTCTTAGCAAGCACATCTGTCTATTTACGCCCATGTTTCACTTTACGTTGCGCTGAAATCTACCTGGATGACTCACTCGGGGGTTGCTCAGCTGCTGATTTGTTTACAATACCATGAGGTGGCAAAATTACACACATTTGTCTCCTCAGATACTGCTGTTAAAAATACTCTGCTAAAGGTTTGAGCACTAAGATTCAACTTCTTTACTCAAGTAGAAGTGTTGAAGTACAGGCTCTGGAGTGTAATCAAGCTTTGGAGGACATTGCTACCAGCTGGTTCTGTCCACCAGTGCAAAAGTTTTGGCGCGAGATATGTGAAGACTTATCAAAGTGTCTGAAATGTAACATCCCAACTTCCCCCTTAGTGTGTCTACTGGGCAGCTTAGATAATGTCACTTCAGAAAAGAATATAGCCCATATGATCTTCACTGCCCTATGCATAGCCAAGAAAACAGTCCTCATGAACTGGAAAAATAAAAATAATCTTAATTCTAACCAATATAGAAATTATCTATTAGATTACATTAGTCTTGACACAGCCTCTGCCACCACATTAGATCAATTGCTCTGGGCTCCTTTGATCAGCTCCATCACCTAGTGGGGGTGGGGGGTCATAGTTTGGTCCCGCCTTCACTGTTGTGATTGGTGAGGGGGTAGGGACAGGCTTAGGGCGTCGGGGGGTTCCCCGGAGGCATCTTCCTTGGGGAGCTCAACCCGGGGTAGCGGTCACGTCCGGTTGGGGGCTCTGTTGGCTCTCAGGTGACTGTTTCCTCGCGGCTGCGTGCAGCGGGGCTAGGGGAGGGTCTGTGCTGACGGACGTGGGTTACTGACCTGGCAACCTGGCTGCCCCTGGGTGGGTCCGGGATGGGCGTGAGGTTCTGGGGGCGCTCCGTCTCTGGGCTGGGGCCCGGGCCGGGCCTCGGGGGCTTGGGTCCTGGTTGGTGTGTTGCCGGGGTTGTGGGCGGGTGGGTGCATGGGGGCCCGGCCCTGGAGCAGGGTGCCGCCGGTGCGTCGAGCCGCCTGGGGGGCTCTTCAACTGGTGGGGGGGATGGTCACATCTTGCAGGAGCTTTCTTCTCTTCAGGAACTCTCTGCAGGAGGGGGAGATACAGGAGAGGTGGAGGAAGATCTCAGCCTGGGCGTTTACCGTCTTATGTAGTCTGGAAGATGTGTGGATGGTGGGGTGGGTGCAGTTTTCTCTGTGGTGGGGTTGGGTGGACTGTCCAGGGCTCTGTGGAGCCGGGGGGCGCTACTGCACTGGGCCCCGGTCTGATGGGCCTGGGCCCCCCTTCCCTGGCGGGTCGCGGAGGGTGGGAGTGCCTACTGGGGTCAGCGGGGGAGCTGGCCCCAGGGAGGGGTTACCTGCCCCTCCCTTCCTTCCCTCCCCATCTCCAGCTGCCTCCCTCTTCCCGCTCCTCCACAACCACCCACACATGCAGGGCCTTGGAGTGGGGGTATGTCACCAGGGTGCAGAGGAGGCTACCCCCCCCCCCCCCCCCCGTCCCCTTCTGGCTGCCTCTGCCTCAATTTTATCCCACAACTTAGACATTCACATTATTCACACTCTCATTACACATACATATAGGATCTTGGGGGTGGGCACAATCACGGAGTCCAAATCACCATCAGGGTGTATACCTCACCCCTGACGTCGTTGCCCACCTCTCAATTTTAAATACACTTAGTCATTGAGGGCTAGCAGGAGGGACTATGCGCTTACCTGCTGCTCCTTGGCAGGTAGCTCCATGCCCTCCTGGGTTTTAATTGCACCTTAGAACACATATGCATCAACACTACAATGAGCGGGTGGAGGGAGGTTTGGAGTCTTCTCCCACCCCCGTTCTCTGCGGCCTGCTGGAGCGGGAGGGCTAGTAGGAGGAGTTGGCCGTCCGACTGCGGTCTGGGGTGTGGGGCCTCCCTGCTGCTGCGGAGTCGGGGTGGTCTGCCTCTCCCCACCGCAGGGAAAAGGGTAACACCACCTGGGTCTGGGTGCAATTCCCCCCTCCAGGGGCAAGGGTTCCTAGACCCGGTTTGTAGAGTACGCTTGGGGAGTGTGATTGTGTGTACAGCGTCTCTTTATGTCTGTCTCCACGTTGGTTGAGTGTGGAGTGAGTGCATATGAGAGCATGAGGGTGGGAATGGATGTTTGTGTCTGTGTGTGCCTGTATGTCTGTGTCTATATGTCAGGTTGGGTATCAGACGCCACCTCTCTGGGGACATCTCAGGCCCTCCAAGGTTTGGAGGCCTATCTCCACCCACCACCACTTCCCCTGCCGGTGGCGGACTCCCTCAGGTGTCGGTGTGTTGGTGGTTCTTTGTGTCTGGGGGTGGGCGTCCGGGTACACACCGGCTCACTCCTTGGCGGCCGCTTGTCGGGGCCTGGGGCCTGGGGCTCGCTCGGGCCCCTTTGGAGGTGGGGTGCCCCCGGCCTCTCGGCCTGGGGCTCGGTCACTCAGGCGCAGCTGGGGGCCGGCGGAGCTCACGGGCGCGTCACTGCAACTCCCCCTGACTTCTGCTCCGCGGCTGCTGGGCGAGCCCTCATCTGGGACTCTCCTCAGCTCTTACTGGGACAGTGGCGCGGCTGCCCCTCTGTTGGTCTTCCATGGTCTCTTGTGTTCTGGGGGCCTCTGGATGTCTGGAGTTTTGATCTCCTCCATACCCGCTTCACACCCTGGAGGACGGGGCTGTGGCCCCCCCACACTCCCTAGCAGATCATTACATGGAGAAACCTTTGGAATGCAAGCATGCTGATCCACACAGGTATGCACACATGGGTATTCACAGACGCGGACTAAAGCTTTCTTGGCTGCTGCCTCAAAGCACACTGTGCGCTGTCTATCTTGCGTGCTGCACAATATCGTTTATTATTTAGTAAATATTGATATCTATGACTAGCTAGTTTATTGTGATGGTGCTTTGTTTTCTCTATTATTATGTTGCTCTTTGTTGTTTGCTGTCTCCTCTGTTTGTTTTTTTTGTTTGTTTGTTTTTTTTTTTCTCCATACAGGTGACCCAGGAGTTCTTTTGTTTTTTTTTTCTCTCTCTTCCCCCCCTTCTCACCGTCTCTTCTCCCCTTTGGTTTACTTTCTTTCTCTCCCCCTCTTTCTCTCATTCATTCCCCCTGTCCTATTTATTTAAAAAAAAAAAAAAAAAAAAAAAATGACAAAGGATGAACTGAAGCTCTGCCATCACGTAATGTCGCATACTGCTGTTTCTGATGTCATTTAAAAAAAAAAAAGAAAAAAAAAAAAAAAAAAAAAAGAAATACATTTTGTGTACATTTTGTGATCAGCTGACCTGTGCTGGTGTTTTATGTTGTGATCGGCCAAATGAATTATTAAGATATAAGCAGATCTTATAAGAGCCATCGTCGCTGATTCTCCAGCTTTGACAGCATAGATCTAGTATAAAGGCAGAATTCAGTGAGTTAATCTAATCAAAAACATCACCTTAAATTTAATTTGATTTGTGCAACCTTGATGTAACATAACACTGTCCATGAACATCACAGCTGCTCCGCACATTCGATTCAGTTCAGTTCAATTTTATTCATGCAGCGCCAAATTACAACAACAGTTGTCTCAAGGCGCTTTATATTGTAAGTGCCACAATAATATATTACTGTAAACTTCACCGCAATCCTGAAAACTAACCAGTTTAGCCTGCTCTCTCCCTATGCAGCCTTTGAATAATAACAAGTCAGTATACTTCAGTTTCTTTGAAGTATACTGACTAAGTTTTTTTTCCCCTTCTTGATTTCTTACTCTTTTTCATATTTGTCACATTTAAATGTTTCAATTCATTAAAAGTAAAGATAAATGATGATTTCATTTATTGAAGGAAAAAAAGCTGTCCACACCTACATGGCCCTATGTGAAAAAGTAATTTCCCCATAAAGCTAATAACTAGTTGTGCCACCCTTGGCAGCAAGAACAGCATTTAAGCATATGTGATAAGTGGCAATAAGTCTTTTGCATCACGGTGGGGGAATTTTGGCCCACTTCTTTGCACAGTTGTTTTAATTCCATCACATTAGAGGGTTTTCAACTATACAGACGTGAATTTATTGGTGTGTTTCGAATCATTATCCTGCAGCATAAGCAAAGTGCACTTAAACTTTAGAGCATAAACTGATGGATATTCTCCTTCAAGATTTACTGGAAGAGTTCATAGTTCCATCATTAATGGCAAGTCATTCAGGTCCATGTCTGACGGTGGGTATGATGTTCTTTTTATGAAATGCTGTGTTAGTTTCACACCAGACCGAAATAGTGCGAAAAGTTCAAATTTTGAGTTTGCCAGTCCACAGACAAGACGGACCTCCAAATATTTACCCAAATTTTTGTGCCTTTTTCTTTGTTCTTCTTATCCATAAATCATTAACACTAACTGTGAGTGCTGTTCACCACTGTTCCACGTTTTCTCCATTTATAGATAATGGCGCTCACCGCGTTTCACTGGAGTTCCAAAGCCTTCGAAATGACTTTGTAACCTTTTCTCAGCTGTTCTTGAGTTTCTTTAGATCACTGGATTTTAGTCTAGTTAACTCAAATATAGTGAACACATATGTAACAAAGCAAAAATCAGAAAAGGGACAAATACATCTTCCCAACGGTGCATGTGTTTGTATTGATATTACAAATATTCATATTGGAAGATGGATCAAGTCAGAGAATTTTTTAATCCTAAACCACTCTTTGCCATTTTGATTAGATAATACACGTTCCCCAACTGGACGAGTAACAGCATGAGTGAAACTCTGCATAAATGGTGTTTGAGTTTTACTCTAACAATAAAGCTACAATATGATCTAACTCAAGCCTGAAACTGCTGGTTTTCTGTTAAAGCTATTGAGAGAAGACACAAAGTGATGAAACTCCACGTTTTCCTTTCTTTTGAATGCTTTGTAACTCCCCATTGCCTTTATTTCCTCCCTCTGACCCTGTCCTTGAACTCTTCTTTGTCTCAGTGTCTGTTCCACTATAAACTTGTCCTTCCTTACTTTGCTTCTCACATGCTCCTTTATGTGTGTAATTCTCTAGATATCTTATTGCCCATATGCATCCCGCCCTCCAATATTGCTGCCTCTCCCTATCCCTTGATGTATCTGATTCCTTCCTCTCCATCCTTCTGTCTTCATCGCTGTCTGTGGCCAGACAGGCATTCTTGCCTCTGGCCCTCCTCATGTCTCTGTGCTGCTGTGGGATTTTTAGATGCTCACCAGGAAGGGGGAGTTATTACCAGAGCCGAGCCAAAAGATTAAACACTTGTCACGAGAAGATTGTTGAATGTCAAGGTCATAAGAACTAGGGTTCTGGAAAACATGTTAATCATTGTGTTCATCCTGACTTCAAGGCTTGGAGGATCAGCCTCCCACGTCCACTGGTCCAGTGCAGGGAGAGGGTGGGTTGATTGGGGATGGGCCCATTATGTGGAGAGAAAGAAAGGGGGTGAAAAATGGAGAGAATGGCTTTCACTAACAAAACTGTGATGCTCTGACTGAGGTTTTGAGTGACTTCCAAAAAACTGTCATGTCTTGAACTCGGCTGGAATCGAACAACCAACATTTTTAGTAAGATTATAGAAAGTAGTTGAGCAGTTTGGTCAGAAACAAAGTTATAAAACTTGCTTAATACATCTCACCGACAGCTGAGAGAGTGAGTGAGCCAAGATTTTAAATCTTATTGAACAAATTCAAAGCTGTCTGGTACTTGTTATTGTGAGTTCAAGAATTGTCTCCTCAGCGGCTGTGGTCTGAGAACACTTCGGCTTCATATTTTGCTCTCAGAAGAAGGTCCAGCAGAGTTTGGCGATTGTACATTAAGAGAGAGTTGACTCTACACTGGCGCCACTGTGACTTAAGTGTTTGCTTAGATGATCACATATTACTAATTCCTAAATGAACTTAAGTGACAGAGTCGAGGCCACTCTCCCTCCCATTGATCGCTGGTCGGTGCCCATATACGCCATCATCCATTTGATTAAACCACTTCCACTCCTTTTAGTTCGTCCCAGCAATCACTTCATGTTTCTCAGGGGTTTTTGGCACTGTGTGCTGGTACCCGTGATCGGCCATCAGCTCAAAGACCTCCTGGCAAACTTCTCGTTTCGGGCTGCTACCAATACTACCATCAGCCACTAAACACAAAAACATCTGCATCTCATGACGTCTGGTGATGTCATATTTTCATATCAACTCAGCTTACTAGGAGCAGGTACTGAAAAAGTTTCACCTAATGGAAACCGAGTGGAGTCAAGCCAGCCTAGAAGGTATAAGTGGAGGAGGGCTGCTGGTGTTCATGCTTTGTATCACAGGCGAATCACTCACGTTGTTCATTAATAAACAGTTTTGTTGCATGCTGACATTAATCTGATATTTTCATTGACAGTGGAATAAATTTTAGCCCTGTTTGTACAAACAAGCTTCGATTTGCTGCTTTTGCTTCCAAATTACTGCTGGAATGAAAGTATTGTTTATATTTTAGGTTCCTTTCACGAACGCCACAATGATTCAGTCTTTCTATTATGATGAATCAGTGTTCGACTTACTGTAAGACATCATGTGACAACAGTGGAGCGGTTGACGTCGCACTGCAGCCACGTCTTTGCTTTGTCTCAGGTTTACCCGTAAATAAAACATGACTGTGGAACAAATGTTGTCAAGAGATGAAATTGAATGTGTTGCTGCACGAAGTTTCGGCAACAAAGACTTTCAGGTCCAACAGTATAGGAAGAGCCCTGGGATTCTTGGAACTGTTGTTCAGTATTTTGGTCGCCCTTAAATGCCCCGGGGCTTTGTTGCATTGTGGGAAGCTGTGACTTAAAGTCAACATAAGTATGTTATTGCGCCTATATTCTGCCGGATACACTGTCAGCTTTTATTTGTATGTATTTGTATTTGTATCCTCTTGACACAACACTTTGACATCTACTTCTCTTGAGTAGTTTAATAAAAGTGTAAAAGTGAAGCCATATGCGGACACAAAGCCCAGTTATTCCAGTTCCAAGAAAAATTCATTCCACAGGAAATGCTAATAGAAATCCTGTTGTCCTTGTGTTTGGTGAATATAAAAAAGTCAATCACTTTAAGGCTTCTGAAGCAGAACCAGTATATATATTATTTTATCCCATAACAAAACATTTATGTATGCTCTGACTTCAGCAAGAGTTGGAAAGAAGAAAGACCCTCTCCAGTTAGAGTCTATGGATTTTATCAGAAAATGGTTGCGTAATTTTCACCAAAGACGAGAAGATAATGGTCTGACCCTGTGCTTTGCACCTGCAAAGATGCACTATAGTGCTCAGATCTGCTTGCTGTTGGGCACAGAAACAGCCATGTACTCAGGAAGTTACCTCTGGCTTTTAACTGTGAGAGTAAAGATGAACACTGGGTCAAATTCCAGGAGAAAAAATTAAAAAAAATGGAGAGACAGATAAATGAGAGACAGACGGAGAGAAACAGAAACCCAGAAAGCACGAAACAGCAGGATGAAGATGCTGGCTCTTTGCCAGTTTGTTCCCTTTAGTTCCAACACCATGGCTCCCCTCTTCCCTGATATTCTCAAGATGCCCTCGGCAGACATACAGAAGCTTTTATTTTACAACAGCTGATGGCAAAAACAGCTGTGCAAAATAGAGTATATTCATAAAGAATCATTTAGGTGCTGTCCTTTGGATGGTTGCTTATCAATTACCATCCCCTACTGCCGTTGTCATTTACAGTCCTCTAACACTGCAGGCAAATGTAACTGAAATGTTTGCAGAAAGCCCAAAGCTTTGGTTTATTTAAGATGTTTTTTGAACTACTGAGCCAAATGTTCAGCTGATTGCCAGCATGCCTCTCTATGGCTGCCAGTACCATTTAAATGAACGCTCGGTCTTTTGATAGCTACTCATTTGCAGAGGAATACATTTTAAAGTTGTATGTGCTGTTACCTGTGCATAGTTAAACCCTTACATATTTTATTGTTGGACATAGTAAACCGATCGAGTGAATTCAAGTTCATGTCGAGACCTCATACTTTGTTTTTCCACGCTGTAGCATTTGCCAGCTCCACATTTTGCACACCAAATGTTATTTTGTTCTCCATATCTCGCATCGTTTGTCATCCCTGCGACGAGTAAAGTACTTTAGCAGGTTATGTGTGCCTGCATGTGTGACACTACCTGTCTCGTTCCCCCCGTGTCCTGTGGCTAAAGCAGCAAAGTTTGGTGGTTGAAGTATGTCTGATTTACAGCAGGTGCTATTGTTGTCCATGTAAATGTCTTTTTAACATAAAGACCAGGGGGCGGTGAGGAACAAGGGTGCAGAACAGTACGCCACACAGGCTTAAAAAATGGCAGCATCATAGTAAATGGAAAACTGAACTATCATTAAACTTCTCTAATATAGTTTGGTTTTTGTTTCTGTTGGTGGTGGCGGTTAAAATATATATTTTAAGTTAAACAATTAAATTCACTTGAGAAAATGATGGCTCTAAGGTTAAATGGCTTTATGCAGACAATTTGAATTACAAATTGGCAAAACTAATGCTTAGTTAAGACAACTTAAAAGGTAAAGGTCACATCTGGTATCAAGAATCACCAGATACAACCTGACAAACCAGGAGAGTGACAGAAAAAAGTGTGACAAACTGGGAACAAGTAATAAACAATTAATAAATAAGATAATATGGTTACACTGGTAAGATAAGTGTGAGACAGCAGTTTTAAGAGAAAGCTTTTAGCATGATGATAATCTTAAATTGGCAGCAACTGAAATCAGGAAAAGCACAAATGCCACAGAGAAAACAGAAAGAAGAAGTCAGCTGATCGAGGGTGAAATAACTCATAACAATGCTTCGGCTGAAATATGGAAGAAATCCACACTTTTAATGCGTAAGAGAGTCCAAACATTCTTTTAATTTTGGTGACTGCTGCACGTTTGCTGTGCCAAAAAATAGGAGTTTTAACGTGTTTCCAAGAAAAGACTCAGCCTTCCGAGAACCTTTGGGGAGTGTAATTTAATTGTTATTTTAACGCTGCATGACATCATTTTACGTGACAACAACTCGTGGCAGGTTGTTGTATCGGTTTCACATGGCAGCTAATCGAAACTGTGACACGTGATTTTCCTTCTGTAGGTGAAACATCGTGAATGGAAGCAGTGTAAGGATTATTTCGAAGCGTTATGTTATCGGCGAGTGTGTCGCTGTGAGGAGAAAAGTTCAAACTCTCTTACAACAGTGAGTTGTGACAAAAAGACTTTCATTTCAAACTTTCTCCAAAAAGCAAAACTCGTTTAGACTGAACACGAACTAGTCCAATTTTTTAAACACTGATAACATTTTTAGAGGAAATAAATATATCTTCAACATTTGGATGTGTGTTAAAGGAGAGAGCACGTTGACCTGGCGGTCATCCTGCCTGATAATTATTTCCAGTGGTTGACAGCAGGAGGAACTGTGCTCCACTGGGTTGATGAAAGACACAGAAAAGCTGTTTACCTTTCTCTGTTTTGCGCTCGGCCTCTTTTCTCTCCTCCTCCCTCTATCTCTGCCGCTGTCAGTCTCTCTTTCTCACCCCCTCATAATCTATGGCCGCTGTCATCGCTCTGAGAGAGCGGCGTGTGTTTGTTTGACACACTGCTCCTGCATATCTTTTAACAAGGACATGTCACTAATAACTAATGTATCACACAGACAGGAAGACACCCTCGCTAACTGTAAACTAACCCCGGAGTGATGGCAGGCGATGCTCTCGTGCCTTCTTGTTTCACACGAGTGTGTAATGCTGTAAACTGTAGTCTGATCATTAGATCATCTTGTGGACTAGCAAAAAAAAGAAGTGTTACAAAGTCAGTACCAGTAACTGCGTGGCTGGTTTCCACTGTCTTTGGCTACATATGTGGTCTCTAAAGTCTTTTTCCCTTCCTGTTGCCCAATGATTAGTTTTCTAGGTCACAACCTGGCAGCTGTGTGACTAATGTCATCTTTTCCACTTGCTTTCATCAACTTTGGCAGTCTGGTTTGACCAGGTAGTGCCATGTGGTGCGTGGAACCCCAGCATGTGAAAGTGATGGATGACTCAAGAGAAAATGGTCTTGATTTACAAAGCTGACCAATCAGCTTATTGTGAAAAAAGGGAAGCTCCTTATATTGATGGATGAATCATAAAAGAATATTGAACTACGGTTTTGTTTATCCACCAGTGTATTAATACAGCATGTGTAGTGTCTGGAAATATGAACCATACAGGGTCTGTCCTTTCTCTGGTTTGTGGTTTAACGGTTTTGGAATGCCTCTGTCATTACTTGGCCACAGGACTGTCTCCTTCTAGCTTTGCTGCTCTTCAAGGTACAACATTTTACTTTTTATCACTGCTGCAATGATCTTCCTTCTCTAGTGTTTGATGTAGGGTGTTAGCACCTAAATCCTAAATCTAGGATTCTTTTTTCCAGGCTCAATGTGGGCGATGTTTTTAAACTCCAGTGTAAAACGCAGTAGTGCTTACACAGAATCGTAAAACAAACAGTTTAGGGAGGAGATGTAAATCCTGCTCAACGTTCAGGAGAAACACCAGCTTGTGTGTTTGTTTTTCTGTGTATTTGTGCGAGAAGGTCAGAAGGATAGTCAGGCCGATTCTGATGCAGTGCCGAAGTAATTCTGTAAGTCAGAGGTGTTCTGCTCTGACCTGTGTGCTCATGCTCTGCAGTGTTTACGCTCCACCAGCATTAAACATAAGCCACATATTTTTAACATGAGGATCCTTCACCATAGGCCTTGCAAATAGTGAGCGGCACATCAACCTGGATCAATCAGCTCACTGCCTGTTTGGTCCGGCTCCATGTGTGCAGGGTGTGGGTGTTTAAGTGTGTGTATGGTTGTGTTTATTGAAGCTAAAATACAATACAAAACCAGTAGGTATGTTTTATAAAACTATAGCTGTTTCCATCATCCGTGATTACTTGATTGTTTTACTGATCAGCTGTCAAACTGACTTTTTGGCAGTGTTTGAATAAGTATTAACAGAAGACGTCGTAACAATAGCACAGCGTAAAAGTATTGGATGCTTGTTAAACGCTGCATTAAAAGATTTACACAAGTAAAGGGCGTGGATCTACTTTCAAAAGCTAACAATCACAAAAACAAGAGTATATGAAAAGCTTTGTCTAACCGCAGGAAAGCTGTAGCGTTAATATTTGAGTAAAGAGCAAAACTGCACCGAATACAGTACTCGAGTACTGCATCATTACCTTTTACAAAGCCAACAGCAGAAACATGTTTAAAGAACATTAAAAGTCAAGGACTTTAACATTCTTAGCTTGTGGGAAAATACCTGAAGAGTGATTTAAACTCTTTTAGCTGAGCTGATATTCCTAATGGGAACAGAGCCAGTGACATTTTGATATTTTTCAGCTGTTTGAAAGGTGGACGCTGGTCTGTTCAGACGCAACACTGACCTCTGCTGGTTATAAGTGCTACACTGCAAGGATTACAGCAAAACTGGTTTTTGCAAGAAAACTGTAAAATATCACGGAAAAAAATCAGGTTTCTTTTTTGTTGTTGTTGTTTTGTGAAGATTATCATATATCACTAATTGCTTTTTCTAACTTCCTCGTTTCTTTAATCTCCTTTCAAAAGGCTCCGCCTCCCACACCAAAGCAGTAAAACATGTTAAGTTAAATATTTATAACACTAATAAACTTGTGTTCCAGCACTAAGCAAGCAAAGTGAAACACCGACACAAGTTTAAAAAATAACAGTAATGCTGTCACACCAGCTTCCACTGACCTCTGTGACCTGCTGGGTGTTTGTCTGGAAGGAAGTGGGTGTATTCACACACAACGCGACGCTGTGCAAACGATCCATGAAAACAGCATTATGTGCATGTACACATACAGATGCATGGCACTATTTTCAGTGCATAGGTTCACTATGTAACGAGTAACACTGGATGAGGTGTTAAATGCCTCACATTCCAGTGTACGGAAAACGCAAGCTCTTAAAGTTAAACATGGTGAGTGTGTGTACACGGCATGAGATAAGGTTAGGTAATGATAAATTGTGTATGTCGGTAAAAAAAGGGTGGCAGGTTTGCGGGGCTGTCTAAATAAACGAAACCGCTTGTTAAGCATGTTTACATTCCTGATTGCTCTGAATGGCTTTTATGCCCATCTTGTCCCTTTGCAGGGCACTTAAACACATACTCCTTTTGAGTCGGAGGTTTGCCTTTAAGATTACTTTTCCTTTGATTTGGTTTGATCTGAAAAACGATAGCTCCAGATGTATTTATGAAAATGTCAACGCGTATTATATCTGACTAAAATAACATTTGCACAAGTATTTAGTGTGTTTTTTGTGTGTCTTTTGCAGAGCTGTAGTTCACGGAGTCCAGATGGCAGGCATGAGGGGCCCGACCTGCATTGGAGTCTGGCTCTAGAGTCCACAGGGGCTCACACTTCAACTGGACACATTCCACAGGTACCCTTAAACACTCACCAAGAGTAACACGTAAAAAGCAAGACATACTTGAGCAGGACCAAAGAAGTGCTCAGTGAATCAGAGCAAAAGAGTCAAACTAAGAACAGAACTAATGCCCCCTTAATGACAACGTCAATGATTCTGAATCTTAGATGTCACAAATGCACAGTAAAGGTAAAGTGTTACATTTTCCAAGTGGATTGCTCACTTAGAAACTATTTATCAATCCTTTCATACATTTTTCAGTGCATTTCAATTAGAAAATGTGTGAAACTTTTCACTTTAGACATTCATGTGACATTATCTCAATTGCGTGTTTGTGTTTGGTTTAGGACGTGTGCCCATGAGGTCGTCATCACTGGTCCTGCTCCTCCTGATCGGCGTCCAGGCTGTACTGAACATGGGAGGTGGATTGGCCCGGAGTGCCGGGGCACCCAACCACAAAGTAGGACAGCAGACGGCAGCCAATCACAGAGCAAGACAACAGCACACAGTAGCCAGGGACCATCTTACTGAAGAACACACTTCAAAGCAGCATCATAGGACCAGCCACCACAGGACCAAGAGGCCTCATCGGGCAGCTTTAAATGCAAAGGATAGGAGCCCTCTTGTTGGGCACTCTACGTTGGATTCCCTCCCTGACCCCTCCATCCCAGTGGTGGATCCCAAGCTCTTCTCCAAGAGACGTTACCGTTTCTCACCTCGTGTCGTCTTCAGTGAGGTTCCACCATCACATGATGCCCTAGAAGGTGAGGGCTATGAAATTGATGGAGTTAGAGGGGTGAGGGTAAGGCGCCGAGCAGGATCACGCACCATGCACCGAGGAGAGTACTCGGTATGTGACAGCATGAATACCTGGGTGAGCAACCTGACAAAAGCCACAGACATGTACGGAAATGAAGTGGAAGTGCTGCCCAATGTTACAATCAACAATGTGGTGAAGAAACAGTACTTCTATGAGACCACCTGTCGATCCCCTACTCAAAGGGGTTCTGGAAACGCAAATGGAGGGAAGCCGGGGGGTTGGGGTGGAAAACAAGGTTCCAAATCAGGCAACTCGGGCTGTCTCGGCATCGACAGTCGCCACTGGAACTCCTACTGCACCAACTCACATATTTTTGTAAGTGCCCTCACCACCTTCAATGAACAGACAGCCTGGCGTTACATCCGCATCAATGCCGCCTGTGTGTGCGTCCTCAGCCGGAAGTCTTGGGGAGGAAGACGGGGGCACTGACTGAGGCGGACGCCCGACCACCAGACTATGAACCGAGCACAAACATTTCTCATTAACAGCCACTGCAGCTTTATTGCTAATACTGTAATCCTTTCCCACACATCCAGACAAACACCCCCACTGACCAAAGCATCCAAACAACACACGTACTTAATGCAAACACACACATCCACACACTCGAACATCTGTCCAGCCCCTCGGCCCCCCGACCCTACCTCAGTCAAAGAAGTCCTGGTTGTTTTAAATTATGAGGACTGCATGTCATATTTATGGTTTATACAGTCAAATATAAAATTATATACCGTATGTGTATATATACAAAATGAATTCAAGCTTTTAATGTTGATGTTATTGTTGTTTTTGTGTTGTTCATGCTGTTATTTATTAAACACCTCAGTACTTGCCCAGTTTGTTGTGTCTGTTTGAGATCATGCTGACCGTCACACATCTGCAGGTCTGATCAACTCTGGTTGTTTTAACGTCTTTTAGCTCTTTGCTTTACAACTTTAGTTTCATTGTCTTCTGTAAACCATTACAAAATCCAACCAGCCGTTATAAACAGGTTCGATAAACTTTAGCGTTTAGCTCATGATAAATCCAAAAGCAGTAACTTTCGGGGAAACAAACAAGACACTAAACTTTATTTGATGTACTTGTGTTTTCTTTCTTTATAATCTTTGCTTATATTAAATATTGTAAGCATATTCACATATACAGTACCAGTTAAAGTGGGGACGAGAAATCTCAACATGTGCAGTAACACGGGGTTTCTAACAGTCATTGTCTTCTTTAAATGATTCCCACGTGCAAAAGCTAAAAGTCACAAGCCCAGACACTGAGTCACCTTAAATATTTTCCAAATATTGTTACCACATAATTATTATTATTATTCTATTTTCTTTTTTGTTCTTTTTTTTTAATTCCCAAATTTCTGGTGACTCATGTCTCTGCATTAAGATATTCCAGCACCCAAAAGCAGAGGAGGCAGTAGAAAGACTTGTATGTGAACATCGATGCCTGAAGGAATGTGATTCATTCCATGCAGGCACGAGAGACGTGCTTTGCATTTTATACACACAGATTTATTAGCTGTGATGTTCCCAGTGTTCCCAGCAGTAGTGGTGACTTCTCGCCAGCTTGGCATACCGGTGTAAACACTACGGGAAGTCTCTGTGCATTTGTACTTGGAAGGAATGAATATTGCATAGAGACAGGTTCACAACTAAAGAAAGAATAGCAAACTGTATCTTAGCAAGGTACTAGGGCCACAATGAGTCACTACAACAGCTTTAATGTTTCTGATCTTAGAAAGTTTGGACACTGGTGGGAAAACATGCACATTTTTTCATGAGATAAGCTAAATGCAAGCATTTTTTTCACATGTAAATGCAACATCTAATACATTATTTTTCAATACCTTGTTTGGCCTTAATCAGATTATTAGGACTTGTGCTGCAAGTCAACTAATGCTTCTATAGCATGATCAATTTCAAACGTTTTGATACTCAGCAAGTGTGGCTGTGGAAATGTGAAGCTTACAAAGCCATGAAAGACTCTGTAATCATATCAAGTCAAACATGAACACCTCCGAGGTAAAATATCAATCATCTGAAATGTCAGGAAATGGCAATCAAGGGGAACTGAGGGGAAAAAGAACTAATGTGAAACATGTCTGCTAGGCTGGAAGGTTGCACAAAAACCTCATTGTGACTATAAAGAAAGTAGCTTAAGGAAGTAGCCTTGACTTGTTTACAGCAAAGGTGTAACCCTCCAACCTCATCAAAAGTTCAACTCGAAATCTATTGATAAAACAATTCAGCTTTGGAGGAATGTTTGGTCAAAGAGATGAGATGCATTTGATGGTTAAACATAGACTAGAAATGTGCTTTTGATTATGTGACATAGGTGCTGATACAACAGATCAATGTTTCAAGCAGCCAAGAATCCACTATAGGTTGTCCTCACCGTTCTCTCCCACACAACAATGACTGTCCGGCTGCATTTTCAGTTTTCTATGGGGCACAATTAGTCTTGACTGAAGCTGTTGACTAAGGGATACGAAGTATTGATTATATTTGAGCTAAAGGCCCCTTGTGATGCATGAACTCCAGTCACCATTTTGCATATTCCTGTGTTGTTTCTTTTTTATTTAGGAAAATATATTTATCACATTCCCTCTCTACAAGACATGTAATCATAACAATAATTCATGGGCAACAGTGAGACTTTGTCATTTGACTTGATGTTGTGTTTTGATAAGATCTGTGACATGCTAATTAAATACACTAACCACAACACACCACCTATCACTGAAATATGAGGTCTTACTGAGGGCAAAGTCCTACGGAGCCCCGCAAGGGACATGGGAGAAAAAAAATTAAGACGCACTTTTGCGAGATCTCGCAAAAGTTCATCGTAATTTTTTTTCTCCCATGTCCCTTGCGGGGCTCCGTAAAGTCCCGGACTTGGCCCATGCACTCGCGCATTCATGGCTAAAGCCTCTATTTAGGTGAGAATCTGCTACCCTCTTGTGGTCACATAGAGAACTGTACTTAACACTCAGATGAATAGCAGAGAACTTCTCTCACATAACTCTATTTCTTCCAAACAGCAGTTGAATTCTGCACCTCTTTTCACATCCTTGCCAGATACCTGGCTGCACTCTCACCTGCACTAACCCTGCGGGTTCACAGGTGCTTTTAAGCTCTGATCGTGTTGCCAGGAAACCTCATCACAGCAAGGCTGTCTGATCAAAGGGGGTTTTTTATGTTAAAATTGTGGCCTCAAAATACCTTTCACTTTGGAAAGAGCTGCTAACAGGCGGTCTGCTAACCCTGACATATTTTCCTTTGATTTTGCTGCAGTTGCTGTGAAGTTATACAAGACACTTGAAGCTTAAATCAGTGTCTCAAAGGAGAAGCAAAAAATCGCTTTTCTTTGATGAATCTTCTTTATGTGCACTTTTCTGAAATAGATTGACGTCATAGAGGTGAGCACGACTCAAAACAGTGACTCCATTACATTTCCATCACTGCACACATGCAATCAAAGAGTCTTTGAACGAAGCCCATTGTAGCATGCATTTGGCAGGGTGCAAACTGAGTGAAGCCACAGAAAATTCATTCTTGGTGTGACCAGCAGATGGCGCTACGCTGCCAGGGTTAGACAGTCTGTTTAAACGTGCCTACAAGTTTGGTGCTATGAGAGTGTTGAACATCTCTTCATTAATATGAAATATAAAATAAATTACAATTTTGCGTGAGGCTGCATTGATTTTACAGCTGGCAGGTCTCACGGAAAGGGCGAAGGCCTTCCTCCAGACCAGGATGAAACAATGGGCAAACATCTGCTCTTGATGATCCCACACATTCAAGAAACAAGAAACAAAAGTATGATCTGCTTACAACAGAACGCCAATAACAGTGATGACAACATGCTTCCAAAAAGACTCGACTTATACACGTCGCCTTCCAAGTAAAGTCAAACCTATCAGTCGCCTTGAAATACCAGAGCCATAATAGAGCAACTCAATGATTGACCCATTAAGTATCTTGTTGAGCTATAAATGATCCAGCTGGTCATTTGTTATCTATTTTAGTGGAGGCTAAGACCTGCACATACTTTTCATGTTCACATGTTTGGAACTGCATAGCAACTGAGCCACTAACAGCCAACAACAGCGAACAAGCTGAGTGGTCTTATCAGCCTTTCCACTTTTGGAGCTGCTCTGAAAAGTGTCCAGTGTAAGCTTTGTTGTGGTTTCTTCATCTTCCACAGTTCCTCTAATGGGTCTCAGAACACAAATAGGGGTTTTTAACTGATTCAGTTTTGAGACAGATGCACAGGCGAATGACTGGAAACAGTTGCATGTTTTCTCTAAAATCTCTACCATGTCAGTTCTATCTGATTCTGCCTCCCCTTCAGCTTGGCAGACCACTTTGTTTCCAATATGAGGACATTTTTTGACCAGTGTCTGACTGCCACTGATAAAAAAAGACATAAATAATTTTCTTTGGCTGTTCTCCCTGCTTCCAATAGCTGTATGGAAAATATGTTGAATATGGTGCTCTGCAGTTATTACATGTCATCAATGACAAACATCCGACAGACGAGCTGCTCTTTCCATTTCATTACCTGCACATATAAGTCTGTTAATTATACAGTAATGGTTCTTTTCACCCAGTGATCCAGCTGCAATATAAAAATAAGAACACTAACAACCTGAACTGGTTACCTAACTTAGTAATTTCCATTATTATATATTATTTTGCTATGAATTATATCGTACGTAATACATTGTTTGAAAAGTGTCTTCACTTAATTATTTAAACAGATTTTAGTGACATCAATATGTTGACATATTTTATGTGAGTAGGAAGAAAATGAACTTGTATGAACTCATCCCACCAGGATTAGATTAAGCACCACAGGCAGCTAAGGATAGAAACTGTCTGTTAGCCCCCAGGCCATTCACTGAAATTTAGAAGTAGTAACTTAGCAACGAATAAATAATAAACGTGTCAATATATTATCAGACAATTATTTTTATTTTATGTTTTTTACCCATCTCTTTCTACACCAGGCCTAAACTGGTACATACTCTTTCTGGGTTTACAGGAAGTGTTTGCCTCAGTGATTGCTGATAGGAAATGGCCCAACACTATCGTGGCTGTTGCTGAAATCTTGAGTAAATCTTGTTATCTGTTGTGATTACAACAATAAACTGATGAAACATGCTTTTAAACTTAATGGCTGCGGAGACATACTTCCTTTGTTTACTTGCTTTTCCCCATACTTCATGTGTGCATAACAAAGCTTTTGATCAGCCTAAGGTGTTAAGAATAGGAATTAATGCAAACAACACAAAATTCATGTCATCATAAACATGTTTTAAGAACTGTTGAATTTATGAGTTTCAGCAAGTTTTTTTTTCATCTTTTTCAAAATTATTTTTTGAAAGCACAGCGAGCTGAAAGAGAGGAAGGAATGTGCTTACACACCACTCTTTATCATTAGTTATTATTCACCTCTGGCTCTCTTCCACAGTGCATTCTTTCTCTTGTCTTCCTCCCATCACTCCCAACGGTCTTGGCAGATGGCTGACCCTCCCCGAACATGATTCTGGTGGTTCTTCCTGTTAGAAAGGAGTTTTTCCTTCCCACTGTCACCAAGTGTTCCATCAAAGGGGATCATTTGAATGTTGGGGTTTTGTCTCTGTCATTGTAGTGTCTTTACCTTACAATATAAAGTGCCTTGAGGCAACTCCCGATTTGATTTAAGACTGAATTGAAAGTTTGCGCTGAACAGACATTTTGAGTAATGTAATTAATACCCATTTCTAATCACCAACCAGTTAATTTTTTTTATCTTTATCTGGGACTTTATTGTATATTTCACTTTCCACATTGAAGGTAGGCTGCCGTTATGCAGAATGCGATACATTTCAAACAAAAAACAGCAAATAAATATACAAAGCCAAAATAAACTTAAAAACATTACAATTTTATTAAAAAATAGTAGCCTAATTCCGTTTGTGGGAAACTGATGTCTCCGTTTACAGGCAAATAATAAAAAAAAACGTCCCCATTGAGCAGTCTCAACCCCCCCTTCTGCCACCCTCTGCATTATTGAAAGGGGCGGTCTGGAAAGAGTCTAAGCGGATCCTGCAGTGTGTGTGTGTGTGTGTGTGTGTGTGTGTGTGTGTGTGTGTGTGTGTGTGTGTGTGTGTGTGTGTGTGTGTGTGTGTGGTAGAGAGAGAGAGAGGCTACCGTGACAGCGTCTCTTGATGCTGAAGCGCTGTCGCAGTGGGCTGAACCGCTGTTTCTTCTTTGTTCCGTCAGGGTAACCATCTGAGTATTTTACGGAGATAAACAGAATAAAGTGTCATTCAGTCGCAATGGGGAAGGTGGAGGGAGGAATGAAATGCGTGAAGTACCTGCTGTTCGTGTTCAACTTCACATTCTGGGTAAGTGGATGTTTTCGGTTCCGGTGCTGATGAGATGCAAGTTGCGCGTAAATAAACGACGAGCAAGTGCAGCAGTGCGGAATAGCAACTCTCACTCCGCGCGGCAGACTTTCGCGTCCACGTGGTGTTTTAGCGGTGATGCAAAGGCGCTTTGCGGTTTTCACCCACGAATATCTGCTTTGTTTAGTTGCTTTCCAGCACGGGTTTGGGCTGTTCTGCGTGGCGCTGAAAGGGTGACAGCTAGAGGTTTTTTTAGTTTTGGCTCTCCGGTCTCAAATCAGATTTTCCACAGAGGAAAATCCCGCCCCCCTTCTTCTTCCCGGGGAAGCGTGTTTTTGAAAGGAAGACTGAATGAAAAGGCAGAGAGGGACACAGATTGAGACACAGCAGCGTGGAAAACAAGCTGAGCTCTTTGCGCTCTGTGCTGTATTTCCTCATTAACACAAACTGTCAACTGACTTGTAATCAAGAAAAGCTCTGCTCGCACTTCTGTTTTCTTTACAAGCAGCACTCAGAGATAAACTCATGCTACTCCAGACAGTCAGGTGGCTGCCAACGATGGATATACGTCGGTGTGTTATTTTGTCTTGTGCACATGCTTTCCACACGTGAATAAACCTCACAGGTTTGGCTATTCATTCCTTACAGATTCTTTGTGTGACCGTGAGTGTTGGGCTGCACTTTGCCTTTATTTATGCCGCTGTTCACACTCACCACTCATGGACAAGTTTCTTTGTGTGTGTGTATCTTTGCGTGTGTGAAAGAGACTTTTCCAACAAGCATCTGTGGAGTGGATCAGCGCCCTGTGAAAGGATCTATTGTGACAGTGGGACAATGGCATAATTTCAGGCTGCTGCTCGAGCCCTGGCTGCTCCTGCTTGGCTAAGCAGCAAAGCTTGCATGAGTCCCACTTCTCCTACGATTGACTGGTCCCACCATTGGCAAACTCCACTATCCCTGGCTTGATGGCACCTGTGAGTGGACACTTGCATGCCGAGGGGTAAAAATGAGAGATATGACAGGGTGAGAAAGAGTTAGCCATCCGATAGGCAAGAGTTAAAGATTTAGAGATGGAGGATGTACAGTGAGGCAGACAGTGAATGTGACAGAAGAGAAAAGGGTCACTGGGAGATTGCGAGGGATAGTGTGTGCGTGCTCACATGGTGTAAGAGGGACAGTTGGCTTGAATTTGACCCAGATAAAGACAGAAAACAGATCAGTATGAGCGTGTTGGAGTGCTCTGTGGATGAATGCCGACTGCTTGTGTTACAAATGAAAAAATGAAAACAGAAACTATTCTTCATTTGCAGTTTTTAGTCTGCTTGATTACCCACCACTCATAATCGTTGCACGCCAATTCCCGCTGGGCCGCAGTCCTCTCTGTTGTTTATGGAGTGAGTGATGAAGAGAAGGGAATGATGAAAGCAAATAGGATTTCTTTGAAATCCCCTCCTGAGCCCCAGTTGACGGTTGAACACTAATACTCTGACTGTAGACCGTTAAACAGAAAATAAATCGTTTTTTTACCTCAAGTATATAAAGAGTGATATTACTGTAGTTATACACATGAAACACACACAGACACACACTCCAGCTCCCACCATTCGGGTGAGATGAGATTCCCGCAGAACCCTGTTAAAGAAAAGGCCACTGATTAAACGCAGGCCAAGCTATTGTGTATATTTCACCATATTTCTTCTGTAAACAGACCATCAGTACCTCGCTGCCTTGTCTGCTCTGTGTTCTTTGCCCTATTTAGTAAAAAATTAAGCCAGCAAGGTAAACAGAAGGCTACAAGGCAAACACTGTCTCAGAGTGTTGTGCACAAAAGGTGCAGTAGGAAACTTTAGTTTACCGGTTATCAGTCCAACAGAAAATAATGTCCTTGTTCTTGTGCAGAGATTATCATCTTAAAAAGGTCACACATGTGCTTGTAATCTTTTCTTCCACAGTTTCTCAATTTGTTACAAATGATACCATTTATCTGATGCAGTCAAACTGCAACGTTGTTACTTATGAGTCAGCTATAGTGACACTGGGTATCACATTGAGGGAAAGTTTTGTTCTCCTGTTTTTACATCTAAAGAGCATCCGATGCAATTTCTAAATAGAGTAGGATCTAAGTATGCGCCAGCTGCTTTTTCACGGATCAAACATATCAAACATTTTAATCTGCATTCTGTAAATCGTGGTATAAATTAATACAAAAACATATTTTGTAGCAGCCCTTGGCATCAAGAACGACAGAAGAGTCTCTAACGGGTGCAGCCATTTATTTCCTCACCACACACGGCTCATTCTCTGGACGTTGAGCACCGTGAAAACTATAAAATAAGAAAAAATTGATACCCGTACAGTACCCTTTGAACTATAACAATGAGCTTAAGTTAATTCAGGCAAGTTCAAACAAGTAATTCTGAGATATACAGTCACAGATTAAATAAAACAAAAGGGGTTACTTCAAACAGCATCAAGGGATTACACAGTTCAGTTAAATAAAATATAACAACAGATCATCTCTCATCACATACCTCAGTCCGCTTGCCAAGGGTGCAAAACTCCGGTAAACACTTAAACACTTCGGCCCGTTTCTCATGGGGTGCTGCTAGCTTGCATGACACACATGTCTAGCTAAAAAATAGCACATGGATGTAAGTAACGTAAATAAAGAATAAAAGGGTTTTCAGATAGCTCACAATACAAACGCAGCAACATACCTTACATTAGAAACACACTTATCATACTTATCAAAGTATTATCGTAACTTACATGGACTTTGTACAACTTATTCCTGCCGCGACAGACTGCTCTATACGCGTTACGGGGCATGCCCCTGATCACATCTGTCCTTAGTGCGACTGCGCATACAGTTCCGACAACCCCCGCAAGGATGACTTATGGTACAGATCAGCGGTTCATTACACTCCCACCAATCATGCTATGATTTACAAACTAGCTAATCATACATGATTTGAACAACAACAAAATGAGACCACTTCAACCAATATACAGGTGTACAAACATCATAGAACAGGTGCCACCTGGACTGTTACATTGTTTATGTCAGTATGTCAGTTCCTCTCAGATAATAACATGGTTGTTATTATTCTCTTTCAACAAGAACCACCAGTTTTTGAATAGGCCGCTCGATGATGGGGGGCTTGAAAGCACGGTCCTGTTTCTTGGTCTGACTTTGGACTCCTACTTGAACTTTGACCCGACGGACTAAACCATCATCGCCTTCGATAGTTTCAACGATACGCCCCAGTTGCCACTGACACCTTGGTAACATATCTTCCTTGATGATAACAATGTCATTCACTTTTAGATTACGGCGGGTTTTGTGCCACTTCTGTCTTGTGGAGACATTCATGAGGTATTCTCTTTTCCACCTACCCCAGAACTGCTCAGTTAAGTATTGTACTCTACGCCACCTCTTCGCTGCATACAAGTCTTCTCTCACAAATTTCCCAGGTGGTGGTAGAGCAACTTTGGACTTCATCAGTATAAGATGGTTCGGAGTAAGAGGTTCAGGTGCCTTTGGGTCACAGATACTGCCCACAGTCAAGGGGCGGCTATTTACAATAGCCATGGCCTCATAAAACAAAGTTCTAAGAGAGGCATCGTCTAGTCTTCCTGCACACTGAGCAGTAGTGGCATTTAGCACATTACGAATGGTCCTAATTTGGCGTTCCCAGATGCCACCAGCATGACTTGCAGAAGGAGCATTGAAAACAAACTCACACTGTTTGTCTGCCAGGAAAGCCTCCAGTGCCTGCATGTCACATTGTTTGAGAGCCTCTCTGAACTCATTTCTGGCTCCTACAAAGTTTGTGCCTTGGTCACAGCGGAGTTGGCAAGCAGCTCCTCTGAGGCTGATGAAGCATCTAAGGGCATTGATGAATGCATCTGTTGATAGGTCTTCTAGCATCTCGATATGAACAGCACGTGAAGACAGGCATGTAAAGATAAGCCCATACCTTTTGTACTCCTTACGGCCCCGCTTGATGGAAAATGGACCAAAGCAATCCATACCAGAGTACGAGAAAGGAGCGGAGGCTTCAGTCCTTTCTTTCGGGAGCTCTGCCATGCGTTGCTCCTCGGTGGGGCGCCGAAGTTTTCGACATTGCACACATTTATGTATTAACTTGGCAACTGCTTTGCTTCCCCCAAGCACCCAAAACCCATTTGCTCTGAGTTCTGCTAGGGTTTGACTGCGACCCTGATGACAGATGGTGGCATGGTAATGAGACAGTATTAGTCTTGTAATGTGACTTTCCTTTGGAAGGATAACCGGGTGTTTTAGTTCCCGACTGAGCGTTGCCTTTGTCAGTCTTCCACCTACACGAAGAAGTCCTTCATCTAAGATGGGATCAAGACAACTTAGGGGGCTAGAGCATGGAAGAGAGTTGCCCTTCTGAAGTGTCTTTATGTCTTGCAAAAAGGCTTGTCGCTGAACCAGACTGATTACTAGTTCACAAGCTTTTCTCCTTTCCTCTACCGTCACAATGCTACTGACACGATCTGACTTCATGCCTAGTCTCTTAATTCTTGCAACTACTCTGATGAGCGTTGTCCAGCTGGAAAAGCGGCTTAGACGGTTCAGAATGTCATTTTGCTCATTGGCATGGGTGGCAAAGGTTTTCACCGATTTAACTTCAGGGTCACAGACTAGCAAATCTGGTGAAAAATGTAGTGTTGGGTGTATCTCAGGTTTCCATAGAAATTTAGGACCCGATAACCAGTTCGTTGACAGAATGTCCCCTGCACATAGACCTCTCGAAGCGTGGTCAGCTGGGTTTTCTGCCGTATCCACATAGTGCCACTGAGCAGGGTTTGTGGTTTCTCGGATTAGCTGAACACGATTTGCGACAAACACATGGAATCGCCGTGCCTCATTGCTGATGTAGGCCAATACAACTTGGGAATCAGTCCAAAAGAATTCCTCGTCAATCTGCATGCCGAGCTCTGTTTTTAACATGACGCTTAGCCTTGCGGAGATTACTGCAGCCGAAAGCTCCAGCCTTGGGATGCTCATGAGCTTTGTTGGTGCGACTCTTGCTTTGGCTAACACAAGGCTACAGTGTACTTCATCCTTTCCATTCTTGTATCTGAGGTAGGAACATGCACCATAACCTATGTTACTGGCATCTGAAAAGTGATGCAGTTCCACCCTCACTATGTTGCCAAAGTCTGGAGGATGGTAGCATCTGGGTATCGCTATTTCCTTTAGCCTGTGTAGATCCCTTTTCCATTGCTCCCACCGTGCATGTAGGCTATCGGGAAGCTGATCATCCCAACCTACGCCAATGCGACACAGCTCCTGGAGAATACATTTACCACTCAGGATAAAGGGAGCTACAAGACCCAGAGGGTCGTAGAGGGAGGAGACAGCGGACAGGATACCACGACGAGTTGAGGGTTGGTCCCTTTTGTCAATGTTGAAGCTGAAGGTGTCACTTTCTATTGACCACTGAATGCCAAGTACGTGACCCTCCGCTGTTGAATCCAGGCTAAGGTTGAGAGGTCCGGTGGTTACTGCCCTTTCTGAAGGCGCAACACCACATAGCGCCTCCACCTTGTTCGAGTTAAATTTGTGCAAGTGTAAACCTCCAGTCTTACACAGCTGCTGTGCATTGATAATCAGGTCTGTAGCTTCTGTGACTGATGGGACGCTAGTCAGTCCATCATCAACGTAAAAGTTCTTTTCAATGAAAGCAGCAGCCGAAGGATAATCGGCTTCGCATTGCTGTGCAAGATATTTAAGGCCGAAATTGGCACACCCTGGAGAGGAACCAGCACCGAAAAGGTGCACCGCCATTCTATACTCTTGGGGTTCTGTTTCCAGCTGACCGCCCTTCCACCATAGGAACCTCAGGTAGTTCCGCATGTTGGGTGGAACATAGAACTGATGGAACATTTTTTCAATGTCGCAGGTGATGGCTACTGCTTCCCTCCTAAAGCGGCAGAGAACTCCTACTAGAGAGTTTATCAGATCAGGGCCAGTCAATAAGGTGTCATTCAGAGAGATGCCCAGAAACTTGGCTGAACAGTCGAAGACCACCCTAAGTTTATCTGGTTTCCTAGGATGGTACACCCCATGATGTGGGATGTACCAAATTGTCTCTCCCTCATGTGCTGGGGGGGCTGGTTCTGCAACACCTTTGCTGATGGTTTCCTCCATGAATGCTGTGTAATGGTCATGGTACTGCCTGTTGGACCTTAACTTCCTCTTGAGGTGTTGCAAACGAGCTTCAGCCAGTCGCTTGTTGTTTGGCAGCATAGGTGGAGAGCTGCCCTTGAAAGGAAGTGGCATCTCATAGTGTCCATCCTTCCTTTTTGTGATTGTGCTGCTGAGGAGTTTTACAAAATGAACATCATCTTGAGAAACATATTTATCTTGATAGTTTCTTTCGCTGAAATCCATTTCTAGGACCTTCAACACATCATTGACCGGAGGCAATGGCATTTCCTTTACTGCCACTCTGTGTACAAAGCTTTGATGTTCCTTTCTATCAAGATATGGATTTGCTGATCCTATGATGCTCCAGCCAAGCACGGTTCTTTGAGCAAATGGATGGTTTTCTGACCCTACAATGACTTCTAGAGGGGCCAGTGCTGATGGGCAATCATAGCCAATCAGCAATCCCACTTCACAGTCTTGAAGTGGCTGCAGCTTGTTTGCCAGTTGCCTCAGATGTGGCCACTGAAGTGCGGTGTCCTTTGTAGGAATGTGAGACTTATCGACTGGGATGAAATCCCTTGTATATGCCTGGCGTAGCTGAACATGCGACTCACTATGGAGCCCACGAACTTGCAATCCACAAGCCACTTTGCTAGCTATGACTGTGTCTACTGCTGTCATTGTACTGAGCCTTAATTGCACTGGCTGAGTCTTCACATTTAGTGCAGAGACCAGATCTCCCAAGATGAAAGTTGAATCGCTCTGTGTGTCGAGCAGAGCATATGTGAGAATCTCACTGTGGGGGTCTTCTGCCAATGACACAAAAACTGGAACAATGCTAGACGTAGCTGAGGAGTATCTTGTCAATGTGTGTGACATGACATTGCGGACTTCCTTTGTCTCATTTCCTGCAGATGGTGAATCACTGTTTAACATTTCACTGGCTCCCTCAATTCTCTCTATGTGCAAGCAAGTTGGATGATTTCGACCACATATAGTGCATGTGTGCCTTCTTTTGCATTCTTTACTAGTGTGACCCTTTCTTAAACAGCCAAAGCAAAGACGGTTTTCACGAATGAAAGCTCTCTTTTCATCAGGAAGCCTTGTGGCAAAGGTTGGGCACTTGGCGACACCGTGTGTTTCATCGTTGCAGACGAAGCATGGTGGTCTTGGCTTTGAAATTAAGGTCCCTGGTTTACCTGCAGAGTGCTTAGCTTGAGCATTGGTGCTGAGTGCCTTGGTTCTCTTAGGAAGCCTTTCATCTGTAACTTTAGTGGTTAATAAGAAGGGAGAAGCAATGGGGTTGCAGGCTATTCTAGCTTCCCTTTGTAGAAATCTGGTGAAATGAGCAAATGGTGGATACTCTTGACATCTGTCTAGTTCATCCACAACAACACGACCCCATCTGCGTACCAGCCATTCGGGCAGTTTTTTGAGAAGTTTATGATTTTCTTCACAATCATTTAGAATTGCCAGCCCTTTAACATGAGGGATGGCCTCGGCACAACTTTGAAGGAAATCTGAAAACTCTCTGAGGGCTACTGGGTCATTGGGAGCTATTTTTGGCCATTTCATCAGTTTATCCCTGAAAGCCTTTTGGACGACAAATGAACTTCCATACCTCTCCTGAAGAATCTCCCAGGCACCCTGATATGCATCTTCTGAGTTTCGATAGAAGAATCCTTCGACCGCCTTCCGTGCCTCACCAGCAAGATAACTTTTCAAGTACAACATTTTTTCGCCTGCGGGGAGGGGTTTGTGGCCAATCAATGCCATAAAGGATATCTTCCAGTCTATAAACTTTAAAGGGTTACCAGTGAACACTGTGGGTTCAGGTGCAGGCAGACGGTTGGAGACGAACAAGCTTGCAAGCTCCTGTGTTAAGCTGACCTCCTGTTGCCTTTGCAAAATCTCAGGTGGTGCACACTGAGGTCGAAATGATTCAGCCTGTGGATTCAATGGATTCTGAGATTCAATGATTTGGCTATCAAGTTGTGATTTGTCATCTGCTTCATACTTAAGGCTTTCCAATCCATCGTAGTTGTTGTAAGCTCTCACTCTGGCTGCTGCTACTTTTACCTCATTTTCTGCCTGTAGCTGTTGCAGTTTAGTTCTCTCTTCCTCTAGCTTTGCTGTCATTTCTGCAATCATTTGTGCTTCCTTGATTTTCCACTCATGCTCTAAGCTACTCAACTTGGCTTGCTGTTCATGTATTCGTTGCATTGCCTTCGCCTGTTCTAGTTTAGCTGCAAGGTCAGCTTCGGCATCCACACGTTTGCTAGAAGTCGTAGATGTGGCTCCAGAGTATGAATCTGAGCCCTTTGAATGCTCTGAAATAACTGTTTCTGTTTCAGTTTTCCCAAAAACAGATCCATACTCCTCCTTACTTAATATCATCCTTACACGCTCCTTCTCGAGCCTGTCATTAAAAGTCTTATCTATATCTTCTAGTCGTTTACTAATGAGATCACAAATTTCTGTTGTTAGGGCAACACACGCATCCATTTTCTTGACAACATCTGGAGTAGAAGTATGATTACGTCGGATAGGCTCATACAGTTCATGCATTAATGCTTCTTTAGCCTTAATGTCCGTTTGTGTTCTAACAAGGTCTTCGTTTGAGCAGAAACCTTTCAGCCTTGTTCTAACTCCTCTTGCTAACTCCTTCCAGGACTCATATGCCTTGCTAAATGACCTTTCATTTTTCTTGGCCTCCTGTTCATGCATCTCCTGCCCCTTTTCTGTTAGTCTTCGCTCTCTGGAGCTGGACCTGGCCTCTTGTGCCTCTGTAGATTTGTCTATTTCTTCAACAGGGGACAACATTATTATTAATTTTATTTTTGGCTTGTTGCACCTGCCCTTTTAAGTGTATATATCTTAACTCAAATGGGTTGAGTGGTGGTTTCAAACTTATTAACACTCAACTTAGATATTTACACCTTTAACCTCACAGACTGGCAACAAAACCAAAATAATACTGATGATGCCCTGAAATCAGACAATTTGCCACTTAAGTTTTTACAGAAGTACAACTGATAGCATAAAGCCCAGATTCAGTCTTAGACATTCTGATGCAAGAAATGTGGGATATTCAGCATCACAACTTTACATGCTACTGTGTTAAATACAGAAGAGGTCTTTCTTTCTTGCATTACTTTAGACTGCCATGTTGAAGATCATTTGCTCACACAGCTTACAAGATGAAGGTGTGCATGACATTGTATTTATAATGTCCTTATTTTGAGTCCTTTACTGATCCAGTAGTCTCTAGATGATGCGATACACTCCTTTACTCACAGTTCGACGAAAGAATAAGATGAGTGTAGATGGCTGCAAGGCAGCGATGAGTTTTCACTGTAGCAGCCCTTGGCATCAAGAACGACAGAAGAGTCTCTAACGGGTGCAGCCATTTATTTCCTCACCACACACGGCTCATTCTCTGGACGTTGAGCACCGTGAAAACTATAAAATAAGAAAAAATTGATACCCGTACAGTACCCTTTGAACTATAACAATGAGCTTAAGTTAATTCAGGCAAGTTCAAACAAGTAATTCTGAGATATACAGTCACAGATTAAATAAAACAAAAGGGGTTACTTCAAACAGCATCAAGGGATTACACAGTTCAGTTAAATAAAATATAACAACAGATCATCTCTCATCACATACCTCAGTCCGCTTGCCAAGGGTGCAAAACTCCGGTAAACACTTAAACACTTCGGCCCGTTTCTCATGGGGTGCTGCTAGCTTGCATGACACACATGTCTAGCTAAAAAATAGCACATGGATGTAAGTAACGTAAATAAAGAATAAAAGGGTTTTCAGATAGCTCACAATACAAACGCAGCAACATACCTTACATTAGAAACACACTTATCATACTTATCAAAGTATTATCGTAACTTACATGGACTTTGTACAACTTATTCCTGCCGCGACAGACTGCTCTATACGCGTTACGGGGCATGCCCCTGATCACATCTGTCCTTAGTGCGACTGCGCATACAGTTCCGACAACCCCCGCAAGGATGACTTATGGTACAGATCAGCGGTTCATTACATATTTTTCCCACAATCAATTAGAAAGGAAGATTTACTTTCTTTCTAATTGAAAATGAAAGCGCCTGCTGGGGAGAGTACCAAGTCTTTCACAGAAATGAAATGACCTTATCCAAAGCAAATGAAAGCCACAAGACTCATAAAGTCAAGATGTAACAGTACAAAGAGAACTGAAACAGAACTGAAAAACCCTGCATGAATACAGTATTTAATGCAACCAAACCAACCAACTAAAAGACAAACAAAACAGAGCACTGGGGTCATGTAGGACTTTTAACACGCATGCAGCAGAACAGGGTAAGAGTACGCTAAAGGGACATCACTTCAGGAAACATTCAAATGTCAGCTGGGATAGTTTGCAACTCTTCAAGCCACCCTATTCTCAAACTGCTGAATTAAGAAAATTGATGGATGGATGGAAAGTAAGTGGCTTATGAACCTAAAGGACACGAGATCAAGAAAAACTGGTATCCCATGTTGACACGTTGAGTAATTAATTCCCTTGTAAATGTCAGACTCCACTGGCTCCAGCTCACATAATTCTTGTATGGCATCATGTTATTTGACATTTTTTGTTTGCTTTCCTGCTGCCACTTCAGCTGGAGCAGGTTACTCATACTTTGACCGCTGTCTGGATACATTTAGAATACATTGTTTTGAAGATTTCTGGTAAAAAGCCTAAAAAAACACTTTTTGTAGATGTGTTTCACTCCACCAGCCCCGCCTGTGGCTGAGTACAATAGCATTTACTCCACCCATAATTATGTCGCTCCTATTTACACTTTGCTGCTGCCCATCATTTTTAAAGTGCCCTTGCTTCTGTTTTTTCCTGAACATGTACCAGACAAAAGACTATTTTAAAAAAAGCTTAACCAATTACTGCTGGATTTGAATTGTTTGAAAGGGATTTTTCTTGTTACTTTTATAAACTATTTTTGGTTTAATATACAGTAAAGCTCTTTTTTTGTCTGAACTAGAAAGTGGATAATGCCACAGACTGTCTGACCAAGACCACAGCCCTGTGTCAGCTCAGCCCCTGTTTTCATGGAAATTCCCCTCACAAAAACACTATGTAACGGCACTTTTAAAAAGCAGGCCTTAAACTGTAAAAGAACCTCAATAAAGCTCCAATACCAAGATTTCCATCCATTCCTGCAAATATCCAGACATAAAAGGCATTGGTACTGAAGGGGGGACACAGGGAAAAACTGGTGTTTTGGAGACTTAGGCTATACAGAACACACCCGAGAGATTTTAATACTCTGAACAAAATGTGTCCGTAGTCTGTGCATGCAAGCAGAGGAGTCTTCTAATGACTTACTCCCTCCTTTTCTCTCTCCCATCCCTATTCCAGTCTCTCTTTCATTGTGTCTGTCAGTTTCCATCCTATTGTGCACTAATGCATATAGTCACAGGGAGACAGTGGGTCTTTGTCCTTTGGTGAGATTGGGAGGGCGAGGCTGCGATGAGGTGGGGTTAAAGAAGGGGGGCTACATGGGGATAATCAGGGGGTGGTAGCAGAAAACAAGGGAGGGGTGTGGCAGGGGAGTTGGGGGGAGGGGGGGGTAAACCAGGGGGATATGAAAGCAGAGAGGGTATTAATGGGACCTTTGGGATATTCCGGCTCATGATGGGAATGCATTTAGCGTGGCAGCTACTGACTGCAGTGTTTTGAAATGTGATTTGGAAAAAGGCTTTTAAATGCAATCACAGCAGTAATGAGCACAAACCTCGTTCAACCTCAGAACCACCTGCTCTTCAAAACAGCCGCAGCACGATCTACAGCAGCCCGAGACGGCCTTGCTCTTCCAACAGCACTGTGTGCATATCCACAAAATCCAGTAGGAAGCAGTAATCGCTTCACATTTTGCACCAACACCATCGCACCAGGTGTTCTGACAAATACCACCGTTAAATAGATCCAGAGCCCCTCTCCACGCTAATCCAGCCTGGTTCAGTAAGTCTGCAGATCCTTTACTTCGCTGTGCTTTATCACTTTGGACCTGCTAATCCTGAAACCCCAAGAGCTCAGTTGTCCCATACATCACCACGCATCACACTAAATCCTCGATTCGGGGGGAAACCGGCTTCCCAGCACCTGTCCCATTCCGATGCTTTACAGCTGAGCTGCTGGCTTCACTTTAAACCAACACTGTAAAATTCAACCTGTGGAAAGAAAGAGGCACAGGAGTCAGCAGAATAAGGGGGAAGATTAGATATACAAAGCAAAGAAATGGAAAAAAGAGAGAGCAAAGTAAACAAAAGCAGCATTAAGATGGAAAAGTTTGTTTTTGTCTGAATTTGGCAGCAGAGCTTCTTTCTCCAAATAAATTCACCTAACAGAGCTTGAGGACACATAAACAGACACACAAACATCGGTCTACCTAAATTCTAGAACTAGGATGCCAAGAAACCATGTGACTCCTAAATACTCACAATTTAGACAAGTCGTTTTATTTCTCCGTGCACACAAACACACACACACGTATCGGTGCTGTTGTTTTGAAGCTCAACATGAAGGTTTTTAGACTGGATTATCCTCAGGGGGCCGAGCGATCATTAAAACCTCTCTATACTGATCTGTAAGTGGAGCATCCACAGTGACCCCTGCTACTCACATCTCTGTAAAAAGGGGAAAATACATACAGTTGAAGGTCTTTGCAGCACTTATGGAACACGTTCTTGCTGTGTAACGCTCCCTGAAAGTAAGAGGCTTGAGTATGATTTTGTTTAATGCATAGTAACAGAGGTTTAGATGAAGGAAAATATGAGCGACATGTAACCACATTTCCAAACAAACAGGAGAGCCTGTTTAAGCTCAAGGTGCCACAGTGCTGCACACAGCCAAGCTGGTCATTTTCTCCCCACTGGGAAGCCAGTGGTCGTTAAAGGGTGTTTCCGTGTTACGTAAGATGGCTTTGCTCTGCTCCAGGGCTAAAATGCTCAGATGATCCACCCTTAATGTGGACAGACATTTTCACACAAAAGTGTGACACGTTCGCCTGTCTGCTCCTTTAAACTGAATCTATAAAGAGGGTGAAGGGATTGTTGTGTCTTTCAGGAACACCAGCAGGAGGAAGGAGAGAGCCGGTTTGCAAATGGAAAAAAAAAGTGCTGGGAAAAAGCAGCGCTTTTGTGATCCTGGCTTAAAACAGTGACCGAGATCAAGAGAAAAGATAGTATTTGTATGAAAAACATAGTTCAGTGTAAAATATATCCAGGAGTCTGCTTATTTTTGCAACTCAGTGCATTAAATGCATCTGGTATTTTTGAGGGTTTGGTTACTATTAAAGCAGCACATCATTGTCAGCTATTTTTTATCATTTATTTATATAGAGAGTATGTCTCCTCTCGTTCTTTCTCCACCCAGCTGATGGGCTCCTTCGTTCTGGCGGTGGGACTGTGGCTCCGTTTCGACCCAGAAACTGTTTCTCTGCTCAGCGGCGATAAGGCACCAGATACCTTCTTCATTGGTGAGCACCACAGCGCACCTTCGCTCATCTTTACAGCCAAGTCTGGCACGTTATAATTGTGTAACAATACGCCGAACCACATCCAGCACAATGCTGTTGATTTAACACATGTGTGGGTTAATTCACCGCAGGTTTTGGTAAAAGCTCTGTAAAACGCTTGTTGTCAACTGAATGTGATGAATTGTGTTTTCGTCACCACTGGGAGTTGTTTTTCTAGTAAAGTCCAGTTTGGGTTTTAAAGAAACGCAGCTGGGAAATCACTTTAAATGGGTCAAGGGAAGGTCTGCTGTTTCTGTTAACAATTAAGCTGAATATTAGGAATAGAAATGGAGAAGTAAGGCAGGAATTGTGCCAGTTGAGTGGCTTGTTTGATAAATGTGCATTAACTTATTAAAGCATCAAATGTTCTCTCACACTTTTTAAATTAGCAAACTTTCATGCTGGCGATGAGTGGGAATAACAGGAAGTGACTGTGGTGCAGTGTGAATACATTAGTGGACTCGCACGGGTGTGCACCACCTTTTAATCGGTCAATCTGCCCAGATGGAAAGAAAGAGGAGGAGGGGAGAAATATATGGACAATTAAAGAGAGTTACATCATGCAAATGGCAAACCTTTGAAGCAAAAATTGGACATAGCATAATAATAAAGTGCTGAATGTTGAAGGGGGGGAGAGGAGTGGATTTACAAGGGTTTTCATGAGCTGAACACATAGTTTGTGTCATACTGAAGATATTTGTGGTTTCTTTTTAGGAAAAGAGATGCTTCTACTCTTGACTCCAGTCCAGCTAAACTGCTTTGGGGGATAACATGGTGTAATGGTAGACTACCTCTGGGAGAAATATTTGCTTACAGAATCCTGTAACACTGTTAAGGCATTTCAACACTTCTGCGAGAGTGCCTGTGAACTGAAGTCAGATGTCCATTGGAATTGACGGAGTGGGTGGCCCCTGTCGGGTCCTCTGAGCGTCTAGTGCTACACATGGGTTTGACAGCGAGCGCTGTACCCACAGCTGAGCACCCTCAACAGTTGCTAGGGCTTGTTTCCATAGCATCAAACCCACACAAAACTTTCTTTTTAGTTGAAAATTATTTTTAAGATGGAAGATAAAATAAGTTGGGACACAGAGGAAAAAAGGAAAATCTGATTTCCAGTATTTTCTTTCTTTCTTTCTTTCCCAAACAACAGTTTTGTTTAGCTTGTGGCGCAGTGCGAGCAGCAACATCACTTGTCACCAGATGGAAGAAGTTAAAAGCTAATTAGCCATCCTTAACTGACAGCACATTTAACACCTCCTGCTGTCAAAACTCTTTACAGGCAACTAAAGAAAAACCTGCAGGGTTACTGTATTGCACTTTGAGAAACCAGACCTCTCTGTCTCACTCTGACCTGACCCCATATAACATGAGAGCACCCTGCCTTAAACTACCCTCTGTGGAGCTGTTGCCTCACAACAGACCCCACTTGCATGAGATTACATGGAGCGGATCTGTTGAGTTCCTCCCTACAGACCAGCCCATGATGCACTATGTGTTTCCTAATGAGACACTGAATGGTTAGCCAAGGGGCATGGCATGAAGCATCCACTCAGACCTCCCTCTAAGTCAGGCTTTTGCTATTAAGGGTATTTACTGAGGACGCCATTAAAGGGCACAACAAGAAGGGCTACTCTTAAAAAGGGATGTGGCCAAGCACCAATTTACACAGCAAACAGTACAATCAGAAATTATAATGCCTCTGTTTGTTTTCCTTGGCACTACGACTAACTCAGATTACAATCCTAGTCCTATGCTGCCCCCTTGTGGTGACTCTGTAACATAACCTAATCACCAAAGGAACAAGATGCGGGGGAAAGCTGAGCGTGTTGACATGAACACAAGAAATCTTTTGTATACCATTCCTGTTCATATTAACAAGAACCTTTTATGTTCCTCCAGGTGTGTACATACTTATTGGTGCCGGCGGTCTGGTGATGCTGGTCGGTTTCTTTGGCTGCTGTGGAGCCGTTAGAGAATCACAGTGCCTGCTGGGTTCAGTGAGTAAAAATGCACACACATCATAAGCAAAACTCCAACTGGAATGCACTTTTGGCATTTTATACTTCCGAGTAGTAAACGCTTAATCCCTTTTTGCAGTTCTTTGCCTGTCTGCTGATCATCTTTGGGTCTGAGGTGGCAGCAGGAGTGTTTGGATTCTTAAACAAAGACAAGGTACGTTCATTGTTTCACTGTTTTTGAAAACTGCAAGCAGTACCAATAGTCCAAATTCACTTTTCTTGTCTTACACAGATAATTGAAGATGTCCAGAACTTCTACGCAAAAACCTACAATGAAAACAGCAACGGCACTTTGATCCTCTCTTACCAGAAAGTGGTACATATAGAAGAAAACAATTATGATCAACTACATATATGAGGAATCATTGCTTTTTTTTAATGCTCCCTATAATAGGCCTTGTCTTCTCATATTTTTCCTCCCATTTTAAGCTGAGCTGTTGTGGAACTATAGAAAACCGATGCCCCGATGCTGAAAAAGACACCCGGGTAAGACCTCGAGCAGCTCTATACAATCAGCAGAAATTAAATTGGTTGATATCAAATGAATGAGTCTGGTGCCTTACAAAACATCTCCTCTGCAGGACTGCGAGACGGGCATCAAAGACTTCTTCAACAGTAAACTCTTCATCGTCGGATACGTGGGCATAGGAATTGCTGGTGTCATGGTGAGCAGGGAGAAGAGAAAAGTCAGGAATGCACATACGTACGTGATGGCGGATAATAAGATGATTTGTGTTTGCTGCTCTACAGATCATTGGGATGATTTTCAGCATGGTGCTCTGCTGTGCCATTCGCAACAGCAGGGAGGTCATCTAAGACGGATCCTTGGCCTCTGCTCTGACCTGCTTCTGTATCCAGCCCGTAAAGACTGTACAGCAATTCGTATTAAATGTCATCTCCTGTCTGTCAACCACCTGGGGAGCCAGGAAGTAGAACATGTTCGAAACAATCCCTTTCCACTGCAGTGCTCATCCCCTCCCTTGTGCAATGATCTTTTGGTTTGGTTTGTTGCTTATTTATTTCCAGTCCAAAGCAAACAACCACAGTCGACCTTTCACAGCATTCTGGGAAGACTTTCACATATCAAATGGGAACAGTATAAATTCTATTGCGGAGCAGACAACCTGTCAAATAGCTTTTCCTAATGGCCACAAATTTTGAACCCACATACTATCACAGCAGTGTGAAAGCTTTTTCACACAGCCTTGACGCTGACCCCTGGGCTGTGGGAAACTTAAGCCTGAGAAAGCAATCTGAGGTGAAAGCTGCTGAGTTTGCTTATCTGTGCGCACAGAAACACACACACAGACACGCAAATACAGCTATGTTGTGCTACGTGAGCCCACGATCTTAAAAAAGATTTCTGCATCTCAGAGACCGTTTTGATTGGTTGGATCGGTGTGGAGCGTTACTCATGCGCGCTGTATTTCGATCCGGCAGGCATCCATCGGGATGCCCCATCACAGTGTGAGCGGACACTCCGTGAACCACTCAAACCACACAGGTTACACTAAATGACCAAAATCCAATGATCTTATTAAAGAACTCGTTCATATTTAGGGAAATCCACCTATTTGGTTTATTTTTAGAGTTAAGTGAACAGATTGAGGCCCAGTAAACATACATTACAGCCAGTTAGCTTAACTTAAGACAGTCAACATGTCGTCTCGTAGAAGAAGGAAAAATGTGTTCGCACTTTTTTTGTTACCTTTGGAAGGATTCAGTTTTTTTTCCATGTGTTCAGTATTTACTCTCAAACAATTAAGTTTGGATGTAACTTCCTATTTAACAAATATGAAAGCAGCATTCATCCTGTCATGTGGCTCATGGACAGAAAGTGAGTGTATTTCTCAGAACTCTCATATCTTTGCAGAACTAGGTTACTTTGCATGATAATGTTCATATACGAGCATAATATGTTGTCTAATTTAAGTACTACATTCCCAAGCTGGTGTGTGCTGATGAGTTAGGCAGATCACCAAACTCCAAATTCCTCTATTGAGCAGGAATGAGCATGAAGGCTACCTGAAGAGTTACACAAATGTGCTTTTGCAAATCCAAAAGAACATATATTAACTTCATTTAAAAGCATCTTGTGTGGTCCAATGAAAATAATCTGTTATGTAACAAAGCGTCCCATCAGACACTGTATAGAAGACCCAGACCCAGCGGTCATGTTTACAGGCTAAACTATCCAGTCAGCTGAGAACAGGCACAGGTGGTGGTTAAATGTGCTCATCTAAGCCAGGCCTCTGATGTCTTCTCACTTGCGTCAGTTTTCTCTCGGTGCCTTAAAATTACACCACCCTCAAAAAGAAGCAGTAGAATAGTCTCTATATTTGACTCAGTTCATTAACCTCAGCGTGTAGGAGGGAAGGATAGACGACTCAGCCTGGGTTGTTTCCACCTATCCAGCTTAAATCAGGCCATTGCTTATTCTATAGGACGTTTTCCAGCAGGCAGGACAGTAGGATGTAAATATGTTTCCTTTTCTATTGTACATTGTTTGTGCTAAATGTGATAGTTACTATTTAACATGCTGTGTTTAGACAGATGTTGGCAGTAGCTGTACAGTGTAATAGTGGCGAGATTGTTTGTATCCACACAGCTCGAACAGCGTCTGATTGATGTGCCTTTCTTGAAGCTGGTCGGTGAGCTGAACGTAGTGAATAAATGTAGCAACAGCGTGCACGTTTGTAGACTTGGACTGCAGTTAGCTGTCAAATGTATTCGACGAGTAGCAGACGGGGCTCGACTCGCCATTTTATGGCGTGTTTCACAGTGCTGCGTTCAACTCGAGCTCAGCCAAGGAAGCTGACGTGGTGCGAGCAACGACTTTCCTGCCAAATATTTCAAAAGGCTTTTGGTACCAAGGAATCCTGTAACGAGGACTCAAAACAATCATTTTAATGCTGATTAAGTTCCAACAATCAAGCTGCGTCAGACATGCTGGTCAATATTACTATTCTTTGTTTTTTCCATTGCATTGTAATGTGGCACAAGCGATGACAACAAGTGAGACTTGATAACCACTTCAGGGTGCCAGGAGGCAGTGTTTACTCTGAAGACTGAAGCAACACAGGACTATCACCAGACTGTCACTTCAGAGGCACAGTTTACTGCTACCAAAGCCACCAATCTGTTGCTGTCTTCCTCATTTCTATTTGTTAGAGCAAATCTGGAGATGTAACACACTGTGCACCTCAAAAACAAAAACTCTGTACACAGTCAAGCCTTTCATAGATGATTGTGTGTTAATTTATTTTGATACCATTCCAGGCCTCTCAGGAATATAGGTGTTTGAAGTTTAATAAAGCTTTTTGAAGGTTTTGTAGAGCTTCACGTGTCTGTCCTTCCATTATTGCATCACAGACATTTGCACAAGTGCACACAGGGAGGACATGCTGGTCTTTATTGGCCATTTCCTTTTGGAAAAGTGTTCAGTGGTAGTAGATTTACAATTGTATGTGGATGATTAAAGCAGATACAAGTTTATATATAAACTCTGAAAGCATTGACGTTTCTTTTTGCACATACACAGATTTAAAGTGTGTGAGATTGTTGTTTAATATCTTGGGATCGGTCCACACGTTCACGCAGGATGTCAGTGACACGCTCACGGCACACTTCTAGCAATTTCCATTAATGAAATCCATCTGCAGCATTTTCCTGGATGCGCTCTAAATGTAGCGATATTTTTACCTTACATCATGAGAAGTGCTGACACAGCAAAGCTCCTTTAGAAAATAAAATGCAAATAATTTAGTAGTTTCTAAATGCAGCACTGCACAATTTAGAAGCAATGGTGATCCCCAGGAAAACCAGTGAAATCTCCAGTGATTAAGTAGGTTTCCAGATTTAGTTGCATGAGTTTCATGTCAGAGGTTCACATTTCTGCACTTGATCTGTAAGGACAGCTGGATATTAAGTTAAAGGTATAGTTATGTGTGCAATCCAGCTGGCTCAAGGACTGCCCGGGGTGAAATTACCTCAGCACTGCAGCACGAGCACTTTTACTGCCAAAATCTGAACCACGCTTGTGGTGCATGTGTAAAGGAGCAGGGTAACACCTTTCAGGCCTACATAAAAACAAAATATTAAATCATCTGAAGTTAATTTGCTGCCTGTTTCCCATCAGCGAGTGATTACAGACTATAACATTCAACACTTCAAGCCACACACACTCAACACAAACAACAGAAATAAACGCTGCATTTACAGACATTTATTCAGCATTTATGTATTTACAAAAAACTGCTCTAATTTGGCTCCACTTTGCACAGTTTGAGAAAACTGAAGAAAAACCTGCATATTTACATTGGTAGAACAGTTTAAATGACTTTAACCCATGAAAAGGTCGAGCAGGCAGAGAATCTATCATTACACTGTTTACTGCCTCTGAATGCCTAACATGTCATTGTGTGTGTGCTCCTGCATCTCTGACAGCTAGAAATCAGACAGACAACCACAACAGACTAAGAGAACATGGCTACATGTAGGTCATGTAGCACCTTTTTTCTTCCACGTTTGGTCCCAAATGCCAAATGAATCCATCAATAAAGTCTTTACCATTAAACAACATTTCCTTTACCACAAAAATGTGGTTCTCGAAAGTCAGCTGCAGGTGGCCTTGTTGGGCTTTATTTGCAGAGTTAAAAAACACAAACAAAAAATACACAGAGTTGTGTAGAAGAGACTCACAGTGAGCGCTCAAAACTAAAATTCACTTTAGATCAATCACAGTTGTGTATGTGGTGCGAGAACGGGGAACAGGAGACCTCTTGACCAAACGTTTCTTCTTCATCTTTTCTAAACCATCATCCCTAGCTGACAGAATTTGGGACGAGGTTATGCCCCTTTTTTATTTATCCTCTTAAAACAGGACGGAAGTGAAGTAAAAATGTTCTACCACTATTGTTTTATGCTAATTGGCACAGTTATGTCTCTTCATAACATTAAATACCATCACCTCATAGTTGCCAAGATAGAGCAGTTAGATGGAAAACCAGATTAGGGTTGCAATGAAAGGCAGGTGATGGAGTAAAGCTGAGAAAGCAGTGAATAGTCTGGTGCCCCTGAAGCAGAGCTCTGGGCAGGTGAGGAAAGCTCTGTCTCCCAGAAAGATCCAGTGAAGCACATAGACTGGCAAACTTCAACCTCAGTCTCTTAAAAAAAGAGATCTTCATGCTAAAGTCATATTTTTAGACCATTTTAAAATGAATGGCATATCTATGATCCATTTAGCATTTTACTCGAAACCTCCAACAATAAAGAAGGTACACAAAGAGCTGGATCCATTGCTACACTCGGGGCATAGCTGCTGTAATTTAATAAACCAGCAAAGGTTGGAAACAGCTTTTTTTTTTTTTTATGCAGAGCAGATGTTGTAGGGTGTGTACCCCAGCAGGAACTCTCCAACACCCACAAAGTACACAACCTGTGCAATGCCAAAGAGCGGGGCTATGACAAGGGCCCGGCAAGTAGCTCCCTTGAGGAAAGCTCCAGGACCCTCTTTTCTCAGGATCTTCCTGCAATTAACAAGACAAGCCCAGAATTAGTCTTTGATTTATGCTATCGAGGCCAAGCCAAGCAGAATGTTTGTTGGTGATGCTGAGAATCCAAAGCTATGATTTAAGCTATGTTCACCTGATACAGTCCACCACGCCACTGTACGTTTCTTCATTAGTTCCTTTTCTGAGTGACTGGAGCCTTGTTTTGACAACTGCATGAGACAGAAAATTATAAATTATGCAAATAATAAAATGATGTTCTTCTTTAAAATGTCACTTTACTTCGTAGTGCACCAAATGAGTCTCTCACCATCACAAGGACTGACAGCCACAGCGGCGATGGATCCAGCCAAGCAGCCAGACAAAAAGGACCAATAGAAAGGGACGGATGGGTCGTCAGATGAATGCTGGCCAAGCTGGTGCACATGTGCAAAAAGAGGAAAGTACACAACAGAGAACGGGATGTCCCTGAAAAGATAAAATACAAACATGTTTGGATTGATAGACAGAAAGATGTAAAACTGGTTGATTAAACATGTGATATGGCAATACATTTGCACATCTCACCTCATCAATGTGGCCCCAAGACCCCTGTATAGTCCTGTAACACCCTTGGTCCTCAGCAGCTCTCTGGTGATCTGTATGGCAGAAGTTCGCATGGCTTGAGGCCCAGGGGCGGTGTTATAGGAACGGCTAAGAACTGCGCTGGCCCTGCCCATCTTCAGAGTTGTTACAACAGCGGGCATCACTCTCTGCTGGGCAGCTGGCAGAAACAGGAAATCTAAGTATTTTAGAGCTGAAACACCCCCAAACACCAGTTTTGTTTGGGGGGTTTTGCAAATGATTTGCAGATGTAGATGGTTTTACCTATCCTGCCTGCATCCTGCAGCTGGATCTTGAGCATCTCCATGGGTGTGGTGACAATGACCTGGCACATCCCCGCACAGCATCCCGCCAACATCTCCTTGAACACTGTCAACTTACCACTAAGGACCCAAACACGTCGATTAGATAAAAAATAAATAAATAAGAATGACACTGGATGTTAATATGTTCTTAAGTGCTACTCACCCATCTTTGCTCAACATGTGGCGAAAGAAATCATTAGCAGCTAGTTTGATGGCTTTCTCTGGGGTTACCAGGGTTAGATTTACTGCAGCACCTGCAACAACAAACCTGCTTGTGACAAACTTCCTCCTAATGAAGCAAAGGTGCAGACTTGCTGAAACATATTAACTCATCAGTCTGACAGCACATTTCCAGTGCAGGAAAACAAGAGTATAGAAACTATCCTGACTGTAGGAATGTGCAAAGCAAAACGGAAATGTTTAGCAACAGAACAAAATAGCCTGCCACTAAGCTACTGTGACACAACTGACTGCATTTTTCGCTGCCTTGCACCAAACCATTAATGGGCCAGTTTACTCAGGCTTTGATCCAACACTGAATGTGACTCAGCATCTGTGCGTCTTATTAAATTACCCAGTCTGGTTGTATTGGTTCCACCAATTTCAAATAAGGTCAGGCAATTAAAATGTGTCATAGATCTCTTTGCTTTTACATATATCTGCCAATGTAGGTGATGGCAGTTCTTGCAAAACTAGATAAAGGACTTTGGGGCAAACAATCACTTGTAAAAACTGCAAGTATGGGCAAGTATTACCTCTGTACATGCCAAAGTAGCCCTCAGATTTAACTGTCTTCACTAGGCAGTCCATCCTGGTGAGAAACATGAGATTCACAGTGAAGGTTGTTATCATTCAGTGTAGCAGAATGGTGTCATTACAACATAAGTGTCACTGAAACATAATGATGACACAGCAACAAGAACAGGAACTTGCATAGTAGAAACAATAATGTATTCACACGCATTTTTAAGAAGAAGAAGCACTGGATTATGAAGATACAAACTATACTAGTGTTGTCTCAAACTATCAGTGAGTTTTCATTTGCAGGTGCCGGTCTCACATGTTCTTGTAGATTTGCTGCCCACTGCGCTGGTTCTGCAAGCGCGTCTTGGCCAAGTCGATTGGGAACACACAGGTGACTCCTACCATGCCTGCAATCCCTCCATTGATCAGTTTGGCTGGTAGACTGTACAAAGGCAAGTCGCAACAGACAAGGACATAACAATCATTCTTTTTCCCACCATTTCTGCAGTTACACAAAGAAGGGCGTTGACAGGCGAGGCGAGAAAACCTGCTCAAACTAAGCTGAAGTAATATGAAAGCAACTCATTATGCTTCTTGGTGTGTGACCCATACTAGTGTATCTCTTTGTAGAAGCTATAGAAAATAACTTGTTGACAAAGTAAAGCAAACAACTCACATATAACTGTAATAAAGTGCTACACATCGGCACAAGAGCAAAAGACAGGTGGCAAATTCTGTGTTTATTGTATAAAACTATTGGATTGACAAAAAAACAATTAGAACATGCCTCGTTCCTATTATCTCATCTAACTTGGTGCACAGGTCCGTACCTTATCTGTTGTTGCTGGGCCATGGTTCTTGAATTTGGTGAGTGCAGAAGTTGTTTTAGCACAGAGGGAGAGCAGGCTGAGAGTCCCTGAGAGACACTGAGCAAGGCAAGAGCAGAAATAAGCTCAAGGTGATATATATAGAGGAAAGTCCGGCCCTGCAGAGACAAGGATAAATTTGACTCTCCACCCACTGCATTACCAGCCAAGTTAAAATCAGGGTCAGTTACCCACCAACATCAAAGCACAATCCTAATATCCAAATCAAGGCAGGCATACACCCATCTGCAGTGTGTCATTTCAGATGAATCCAGCTCTTGTCTCGAGGCGTCTTGATTGCAAACATACACTCATACAATGGATAAAATCATAAATTAAAAAACAAACAGCTACTGCGCCTGATAATAACGTGTGATCTGAGTTAGAAAGTTAACTACATCTGCTCTGCCTAATTACAAAAGCTTTACAGTTTTTTGCTTTTTGGTTGGTTTTTTTAACCCGTCCTGCAACTTTTTCCCGGGTTGTTAAATTTATTTAGATGTGAAAGACATAGTAAAACATCGGAGCTGTATTCGAAAGAATCGTGGTTACTTACGGGAAAGAGCTGGGACAGCACGCCTTAAAATAAAGACTTTAACGCTGCTTCATATCCACCATCGTCTTGGTTAATAAATTAATGAATGAGTAGAAAGAGGAAGGAGACAAGCTACAGCTAGGTGCGCCTCAGACCTGACTTGGGAACCAATAAAAATTGATTCTCTAAAAACTGGGCGGGACAAACAGACCATGATGCAACATTTATAACCGTTTCTCTCAGACATCAGCCGAGTAATCCTGATTTCTCTGATATGGTTCGTGCTGGCTCACAGCAGGAACCCATTTCCTGGAACCATCATTCTTGCTATTGTTAGGTATTGTACTGGGTCTGTTCATGGTCCAGTTTATTATTATCGCCACCCAACCCCCTAAGCTAAGCAGTAACCAAATTAGCCTCTTTTTTTTTTAATTTAATTTATTTTTTATTTGTTTATTTCAATGTTTTTATTGTAATTTCACACTTTTAGTCATAAAAGACAAAAAAAATCACAACTGTATTGCATGAACAGACTGTTTTATTGCAATATCATAATAAACTAGAGAACAGAACATGAGATGCACTACAATAACATCAACACACACAAACACGTAGTCATTTTCATTAATAGCTGAATCACTTCCGTGCAAGCGCGCTGCTGCTTGTATTGGAGTATTGTGAGATCTCCACAGCAGACTGGTTCTGTTTCTTCACACTGTCAAGTGTCGTGAAGCACTGATCATAAGGGATACGGCTGGTCCGGACGCAACGGTGTGTGCGTGTGTCACAGCGCCTACAGCTGCAGCAGTGGGCTGCGGGATAATACAGCTGTGGGTTGACATCCTTGGGACAACCAGGAATATGGGCAGCCCGGTACACCAAGGAAAGAGGAACACAGCTACGCTGGATCAAGAAAGTCCTCCCAAATCGTCCCCTCAAATTAGTGTCCTGGAAATGAGGAAACAAGGCTGATGACGACAATATTCAATGAGAACGGAACAAGGTGCCATTAAGATTTTTATATGATTAATATGTGAAAAATCCGCAGAATGTGTTACAGTTTGATATGTCATCATTACCTTCATCACATTTATTGTTGTCTCAAATATTCTCAAAATGTCCATCATACAGTTTGCTTAACCTTTACATCATTGAGTTTCCATGAAAAGTGTAACTGTGTGCAGAAGTTGTCACCTGGGTGTAACAATAGCCACTGCAGATGGTAGTGTTGATGGCCACGCACTGGGTGCAGTCTTGCTTCTCAATCCATAAAGTGTAATTCTTCAGCATACAGGTATACACCGCACCAACCAGCAGCACACACAACAGCAAGGATTTCAATGCAAACAGAGGCATGCTAAATCTGTAAACACACACGAATGTACGGACAATTAAAGATACATGCAAGAAAACAGAATAAACAGATGCAATCAGAACGCTATCAATGCAACGTTTGCTTAGTTTCACGCAAACCTAAACTGAAGAGAAAAAAACAAACTGTGACATATGACCTTAGTGATATCTTGGAACTACAGAAGTGTCAGTTCATTGCAGAATCTGTTATGATGAGACGAGTTTGGTTCCCTCCTGTTCCCCTGGAAGTATCTGAAACTATAAAGGATGCCCATCCGCTTTTATGGAAACCTTAATCCACCCTGAGTGCCCCAGTAGACTTTGGTATACATCATTATTCCAATAATCGTGTCAATATCACTGCAGGTTGAAAATGCTGCCACAACATCTGTGCAAACCACAAACAACAAGTTATGCAACTCCAGCCCCGACCCTCAAACGTGTATGGCTGGGCAAAACTGATCCATGTGACTGATTCCACACGTTTTAGGTCGTGAGACGCGAAAGAGTCAAAGAATATTCCTCAAACTCAGTCTCCGTTTAAAAGTGCATTCAAACTTGTGTCAGTAAAACACATTGTAAGCTCCTCATTTAGCAGAGTGAACGCTCACTCGTTGTACTTAATGATGATGATGTTTGAGCAAACAAATCGTTTATAAAATGTGGAACTAGAGAAACAGATTCCTCTGTCTTTATGTTAAAAACAATTAAAGAAAAGTATAAAAGTTCCGAATAGAATCAAATGGAGACAAAATCAGAAATAATCTCATTTTACTTATGAATTCTGCTGTAAGTGTAACTGCTCATATTGGTTTGGCCTGGCTGATGCTGGGTCAGCCCGTGTCCTACAAGTAAGGTAAAAAGGGTATAGCCTCTTTAGCTAAGCCATTAATGCTCCCATAATTCCCATCTGTTCTTAACAGAGGTGGCCATATGCCCTCAGATTTTTCCTCACTAAATGTTGTAAATAAACACGTTCAGCCAACACATGTAGGAGAGGCCTTTAAATCTGCAGGCATTTTAAAGAACTGCACATGTATAAATTTAAAAATTCAAACTTCATTAATTTTATTCAAGACTCAACTTTACACAATAACCGAGATATAAAATTTAAATGAAAAATATGCAATTTTGTGTATAATTCTAAAAATCTGAGAAACCCCCAAATGCAGCTTCTTTTTCTTACAGGTTAAATCTCTCAACAGTAAATGTATTTCTAACTTTGATTAGATTAAGCTTCCATTTTTCTGATGATAAACCATATAAAATCCACCCTGAAATACATTAACTACGCTTTTATTAAATTATTCATCTTATACTCACCATGCAGTCTGACATTAAAACTTCTTTATTCTTGCGACCTGGTCCCTGATGTTGTCACTCTGTTTTCGCTCTACATTTAACATGACGGTCACAGTTATATACTGCAGCCATCAGATAATTACAGCAAACTGGGTCGTGGACAGTTCACCAATTATCTGTGCCGACACACATCCCGCTTTTTTGAGACCAGCGGATTATTATTTGTATGAGGTATGAGAGAAGAGAACAATCAAACTGATTCATATCTCTCTCCAGACATTACTGTGTCAGTTTAATACTACACGGTACATATTCTGATTAGTGAAGATCAGGGTTAACTTACTTAAGTAGCAATATTAATTACATAAATATTTACATTTTTTGACTACTTGCAATAATCCTTCCATAGTATATGGAACTGGCACACAAAGCTACTATTTCATTTAGAAACAAAACAGGTTTGCACACTTTCAAGTAGCACGCAGAAAAATCAGAAAGTATGCATGTTAAACAATTTAAAATATTTGATACTTACAGGTTAACCTGTAGGTTACAATGGGAATCTTAAAGATGTTTTGAGATTTAGCAGATGCTGCTGGGCTGGTTTGCTGTTCTGTGCTTAACTGCTGTAGTCAGTCACACAGATAGAAGGATCCAGAACTCATCTTGGAGTAGGCCAACTCAATAGACATCATTTCATTTGCCTCCTGTTCAACCCACTCTGTGAATGTGTTATCACTGTGGCATCATCAGATGATGTTCGAGGTTAAACTCTGTGGCTCTGTGTTTCAAGATCGTGCGGGCAACACTTCGTGTTCCAATAAGGCTAAAAAGTGGGGCAGAAACATGAACTGGTTTTGTTTGGGGGCCAAACTGAAGCTGTGCACCAAGGACAGTAGGACACAATATGATCACGGAGTTGTTTTCTGAAAGTTTAGTTAAGTGGTTACATGTTAAACAAAAAAGCAGTATTAAATAAAGATCCACAGTAAACACTTTACATACAGGTGCATCATCCGTAAAGACACCTAAATTACAATGCCAGTATTTTTCAGCGTTGTGCACTGTGCACCTCAAGTGTTCCACTGAAAATGCATTATTTTTGTATGATAACTTGCACATGTAAAGCAGTATGTCATAAAAAAAACAGGTTCTTGGCACTTCTTGTGTCTCACCAATGTCATATGCACAAACTGCATGTGAATATAGGCCAATGCAAGACCAAACAAGCGTATTAAGAAACATTAACATTCATCATTAACATACATGAGGCAAGCATTTCATGTGAGATGCAGATTTATGATTTGCATTCACAATGTTGTCTTATGCGTGTGCCACAGTCCAGAAAAGTCTACTGTCATCAAGAGGACATAAATGACCCTCCAGTCACATGATCCTTGATGGTTTAATATTTGTGCAAAACGTGGGGGGAGAGTAGTCTGAATTGGGTTGTGGAGATCTGCCCCAACTCATTCATCGCACTCAATCGCCAGCCGCGAGCGCTTCCAAGTCATCAGAGAGATGCATCCACCTGCCAACCGGCTTCTCCTGCTACACCTGCTCTCATTGACCCATGCTTTCTGTTCACTCGCTCACCCGGATTCAGGTGATGCCCTGCAAGGGCAACGATTGGCTCTTCTCTCAGACCTTCCCCAAGGTGATTGGTGGAGTGACAAGCACTCGGCACGTGACCTCTTCAATGAGCTTCCTCCCACGGATTAGCACGCGCTGCACACCAGGTATAACTAAGGTCAAAAAGACGCGTGGAATCCTTATCACGGTTTGTTGCTTTAACGAGTATTTTGGGAGGGTTAGAATTTGAGCTATCCCAGAGGGAAACATAATTCACAAATGTGTTTAGATTGTTTTTAATTTTATTTTAATTAATTTAAATAAAAGAAGGAACTGAACGCCCCGTTGCATTCTGGGCCGTTCAGTACACGCCGTTCACTGCGATTATTGTTATTTCGATCAAGAAGACTTTTTAAAATGTATTTTATAGCGCAGAGGAAAAAAAAATATAAGCAGGAAAACTTCAGCTAATGTGTGAGTACAACCTGTTGGTTGCTTTTCGTGTTGTTAGTGACTTTATAGGAAACCTTTGTCAAGATAAGGAATTTAACAAATAACATTTCAGCCCATGCTTTCAGAAGATCTACATCAAAGACTGATGTTTGCTCCATTACGACTACATCGCTGAAATCGGCTACAATAGAAGACGAGCAGCCAAACCCAGACGTGTATATAAAGTTGTGCTTGTATCCAAACACTAGATGGCAGGCAAGCACAGTATCAGACTTGTCTTCTCAGCTGTGAGGAACTCGTGTGTTCCTGCATCTTGTGATTTTATCAGCTTGTTTAACTCTCGCCCACAGGCAGCTGTAAGGTGAAGAGTATAATTCACACAAGCAGAAATGTTTTATGAAGCTCCCAGACCCCAAGGAGATATAATTAACTCAATGCTCAGAGGAACAGGTGTAAAATGAATATGGCCAGATCACAGATGGCATGCAGGGAAATTTGGTTCTGAGCCCACAGAAAAGGTATTTATTGTGTTTTCGTACGAAGGAAATGAGGCTGAGTCGCTGTTAAACGGCATAGCTTTCCTAAACACGTGCACAGAGAAAGCTCCGTAGGCGGCAGTGAACATCCTGCTTCCTCAGTCATATAATAAATGGTCAAGGCAAGGTCCTCTTCACACAGTGAGACAGCCACAAATAAAGAGTGGATGTACATCTTGATGGGGGGGGACAGTCCAGATTTCCAATGAATGAAATCAGAAAATACAGCATCACCAAGGACAACATGTAATAATCTGTTTTCTGGGGCCATAGAAAGGTGCCATAACGCTGATTTTAGAACGATTTGTGTTTTCTGAGAATATCGAACAGCTCAATATGTTCTGTCATCTGAGGCTTTTGCTCCCTACAATCAGCCTATTTTAAGTTGGGTAACAGAGAGATTTTTAGTACTAGGGCCATTTTTGGAAGGAAGAAGAGAAACTACTTTGACCCAAATCATCTCTGGTGTCCTTGAAGACACTTATTAAGAACCTCGGGAATCTGGAGAACACCTCTAGACAGCTCTTCTCCACTTCTGCTCTACTCTCCTTTGTGATCTTCCCTGTCCTAACTTTTATTCCACCTTCCCTTTTTCCCTTTTTAAAGACAATGTTGGATAACACCTCCCACCCACTCCATGACACGCTGGTCAGTCACAGGAGCTCGTTCAGTGAGAGACTGAGATTACCCAAAAGCACCACTGAACGACACAGGAAATCATTCCTGCCTGTGGCCATCTCCCTGTACAACGCATCCACTTAACACACTGTTTGCTGCTACAACTACACATGTTTCTTTTCCAAATATTTATTTATAAGTGACTTATGTATGTATGTATGTATATATATGTATATATTGTACTATTCTTAGTTAGCGTATTGTCTGTCTTGTCTTAATGTTGGTTTAAAATGGAGCACTGTAACAAAAAATAATTTCCCCCAGGGATCAATAAAGTATTCTGATTCTGATTCTTTTTGTCTGTGTGCACCTTCACTTTCACTCACACAGACCCACAAGGCTCCCACAGGGGCTCAAAATCAATCTCACGGTGCTTAAAATAATCAACCTAGTTGAGGCAGAGGGCTTACCAGTAACATGTACAGTAGCTCACGTCCTCACTCCTTATTTTTACCTCCACCCCACCTCCCTGATTGTGAGTGACTGGCAGCCATCTCAGGATTTATTTTGCTTTCTTTTCATTTTAATATTTACCCAGGCTGCCATCATTTCATTTGGAGTTCAATTTTTTTGTCATATAGTTCATATAAATGATTGTATTGTAAGCTGTACTACATCTCTTGTCGAGTGACAGCTGGGGAAGGCTCTTGCTCCTTACCATCGAGAACTGGATTAGCACTGGTCTGATGACTGGATGGATAGATAGGTGGCTGGATGGGTGAAGTCATGTATGGGCAGGGATTCTTATATTTAGATCTGATTCCACATGAGTACCAATTATTTTCTTTTTCTTTTTTTTTAATCTTGTAATGTCACTGCTGTAATTTTCATCATAATCTAAATAAATATTTTCGTAAAAACGTGCAAATCTACTCTATGTACAGTTGCGGTCAACAGTTTGCATGCACTCATCATGGGCATGAAAGTCGTGGTAATTTGGGGCTTTTAATGATTGATTTTTCTGGAATGATTGTACACAATACATCTTTAATGACTAAAAGAATATTACTTGTGTGCTCAAGTTTGAATTTAGTTTGGATTTTCTCTCTTCCACACGAGGTCAAAAGGATATACACAACCTTAAAACAGTATATTGAGTTTATGCATCCCACTAATATTTTTGGTAACCATCAACAAGCTTCTGTCATAGTCTGTCTGATATTTTTGGGGAAAAGCCTAATGTTACCCTGCTTTATCCGTTGCAAAAGCAGTTTTGATGTATGTTTGACATAAATTTCCTGTTGGGACTCCCAATCATGTCAAACCATCCAGCTGTGGGCTTTCTTTGGCCCATTTGACCATAAAACCATCTCCAGAGGCATTTGTCTCGTCCACGTGGGCAGCTCAAAATTTCAGTTGAGTTTGAGTTGAGCTGAAGCTTCTTTCTTGGTCAACACCGTCTCAATCTGTGACAATGTAAAACTCACCTCACTGTGGACATTGACACTGGTGTTCCAGCAATTTCCATATCATGGCAAACACTGAGGTGTTACTGAACATCCTAACCAACCGCTCATCTTTCAGATCTTGTCAAAGTAGAGATGCATCTAAAAAAAAAACTTATACTTAATATACGATTGTTTGGTCAGTCCAACGAGTGCTGTCATGCAAATCCTTTTTATGCTGCAAAGAGAAACTCGCAATTTGCATCACTCAGTATCACTAATGATAATTAAATAGGCTTTAATTATTTTCAAGTTCAAAGGCACTGTAAATCCTTCAGCACCACCACTAAAATAATTACGTGACTGCATGTATGTATTTGAGCCCGTATGTATATATGTCATTATAGCCTCTGTGGATTAGAAATCCTAAATGAATTCAAGATTGTGCACCCAAGTGTTCTTTTTGAAAGTAATTAAAGATAAATGCTGTACAGTCAAAAAAGAACAGATTAAAGAAACTAACGGCCCCAAATGACCAAGACATTCATGCTCATGATGAGTGGGTGTAAACGTCTGACCACAACTGTACGCGCATGTATGAATTTAAGTAATTCACACCATAAATGTGTGGGTGCAAGATGACTCACTTACTGTACACGTGTGTGAAAACCTGCCTATTTACTGAAAAAAGAAGGGCGATAAAGGTTGCCGGCTCCACCTAATTGGTGGCACCTGTCACAGTAAGTTTTGACCCCCAGAGAAATATCATCGATCACCCGGGACAAAAATAGCATCTGGAGCCCAGCTTCCAGCCAACAATGAAACTTTCTCCTCCTCACTCGTTCTGGTAATTAACAAAATCATTCACACAGATGAATCTAGCTGACGATCTTCAAACAATACCCATTCATACCTGTTACAACCTTTAACTAATGAGCTCTCCTTCTGTTTAAGCTGCTACTTTGAGGAAAACATTTGAAAACTGCAGCATGGCCCAGGTCAGATCCCAGACACACGTTCAGTGAAAAAATCATGCTTTGTTTTCCTTTTTCTTTTCTTGTCTCATATTATTGATTTTTAAAGATATGCAAATTTGTCCCAACACAGTGCTCAAGTCAAGGAGGCAATGCCCGCCCTACATCACAACTCAAATATAGCTACACCAATTAAGGCCAATTCTTGTATGCTACACTGGGCATGTGGAAGAAATCATTCTCCATTACTGTATTATAATTCTCTTGATGTCTGATTGTGCAGCAAGTCAGTGGATGAAAAAGACGGATAACTTTGGGGAGGAGCAGCACGCTTAATTGGATTCTGCATTATTGTGAACAGGACTGTAGAGATGACAGAAATGCTCCTGATTCAGAATCGTTCGTTAGTGGGCAAAATAAATGGATCAGGGTGTTAAGTTTAGCCCTAATTATTCTGTTTATCTTTTTGTTTAGTCCCTTTATCTCCCTTCCTTGCTTCACTACAGCTGTCAGAGTAGGAGTAAAGTAATTGCAACCTGTCTCTGGTCTACACTGGCCATCAGCCCAACATAGAGAGCCAGAGGAGGGCCACAAAAAGAAAAGAAGTGGGAAAAAAAGATGCGTTAACAAATAAACTGAAGGGGGAGGGTGGGGTGAGTAGACAATGTAGAATCTATAACAGCGAGAAATGGAAAATATAAAGGAGAGTGACCAAGTGAACAATGCTGATGAAGATGAGAACGAGCGGAGAGAGGGCCGGCGAGATGAAAGGATGGAGGGTGAGCAGAATGGCAGAGGGAGAAGGGGAGGGTAAGCTTCCGACAAAAGGAAGTGGGAGACAATCCAGTAAGGCACATGGTGTGTGTGTGTGTGTGTGTGTGTGTGTGTGTGTGTGTGTGTGTGTGTGTGTGTGTGTGTGTGTGTGTGTGTGCGCGTTGGTTTGTTTGTTTCTCACACATGTTTGAGCACCAACATGGTAAAGGAGTGCAAGCAGTAGCTGGTCACAGCCCCTAATAGCATTATATTACTTGGTGCCAAATCTGAAAGGCTAGATTGCAGGCTGTTAGGGATTTAATTCTAAATTAAGCCTGTAAGGAGAATGTTTGCATGTAAATCCATGTACCAAACCATTACTCTGTGTGTGAACACAACAGCTAGAAACATGAAATTATAGTACTGAGACAACTAAGAGAATGCCGAGCTTGGCTCATAAAGCTGTCAGATGTGCGCACACATATGGATGTGTGCTCAGGTAAGGCTAATAATTACTAAGATGCTAAATGCACATTTTTCAACCTTTCATTCAAGCCTGTGAAGTTTATATCAGCTGTTAAGCCTCCAAACTCACACACATGCAAAGATTCACATTGAAAAACGATTGGAGTGCAGCTAAAGCGTGAGGAGTGGAGGAACAAAGGGGAAGCAGAATGTGACAGAGTGAGTGAAGGAAGGCCAGGGCACTGACTCTCCTTCTCCATGGCTGCTGGCCTTGAAGCCTGCTGACTCCGAATGGCACGTTTGGCAAAGGAGTGTTTACTGTGAGTCCTCAGAGCTATGATGCATTTTAATCTAAATATAAGGAAGTATGTTTTATTGTTTGCTTTGATTGCACAATTTGGCTCAGCTCCCTTTTCAAACATGTTTTTGTCCAAAAGTGGCAGGTCTTTAAAGTGGGGGTTTGGCTCAGTGTTGATGCACTTATCGAGGTGAAGGTCAGTGCTTATTATTACAAATCCTATGACTCAAAATGATGGTTCGCAATAAAGCATAGTGGTCACATCACACATCTGTACCAACAAGTACAAACCCTACTCCTGTGCCCTCTTAACCATACTATATTTATTAGAATGCACAGCAGTATCATTGAACAGCATCTTTTTGAGCAGACCTGCTTATTTTCTGATCGTATATATTATTTGAACTTGTGGAAAATGTTCACTTATTCATATATCTCAGCAAGAAGCCTACTTAATAGATGGTATACTTGAAAAAAACCACAAGGTCACTCATTTATTCAACAAAATATCAAGCTGTAATTTTATTCTATTGAACAAACATAATATGAAAGTTGGCATCATAGGCTACAGTGTCCCCTTTAGCAACAATAACTTTATTGAAACATATGCAAACATACATGGAAATCCAGTATAAAGAGCAAAAAAAGATATTTGAAATTTGAAAGGCAATATCTGACATGACCTCCTTTATTCTTAAACACAGACTGAATTCTCTTAGACAAACTTTCTTGTAATTTCTTGAAGTAGTCTTCAGAAAACGTTCTCCAGGCTTCTTGAAGGATATTCAAAGCTCTTCTTTGGATGTTGGCTGCCTTTTGTTCTGTTGTCTGTCAAGATGATCCCACACTGCTCCAGTGATGTTGAGGTCATGGCTCTGAGGAGGCCAGTCCCCAGAGCTCGTACCTGTGATGGTGACTGATAAGTCTTCTGTGTTTTTCTATCCAGGGAGGATTTCCCTGCAGTGGCAGTGTGTTTGAGGATGCCGTGCTGACAAATGAAGCATTTGGCACTCAGGTGCTTTCCAATAGGTCAAAATGTGACAGTACTTTTCCTTAAACCAAAACCAACAGAAATGCATGGCCCATCACAGAGCCTCCATCATCTTTTACTGACGGCTGTAGACACTCACTGTTGTAGCTCTCCTGACCTCGGTGATTTGAACCAGAAATTAGACATTTGGATGGATGGATTCATCACTCCATAAGAGATATCGCCCCTCTGTTTCAGCCCAGTTCTTGTGTAATTTGGCATAACCCCAACCTTTTCTGCCTGTTTTCCTTCCTTAAGAATGGTTCAAAAGCGACCCTTTCACCATTTGATGAGGCTTCAGTAACAGTGCATGGATCAATGCCCCCCTCAAGAAAACTGCTCTTACCATCACAAAGAATATTACCATATGGCCAGAGGGTGCCTCTCAGCAGCTGCAGGACTGTTTTGACAGGACTAACTGGGATATCTTTGAACATCAGGACTTGGAAATGTTCACAGACGGTGTCCTCTGCTATATAAAACACTGCATAGACACTGTTACAGCAGTCAAACGGATCCGGGCTTATCCCAACCAAAAGCCCTGGATGACCCGGGAGGTCAGGCAGCTGCTGAAGGAGAGGAACATTGCGTTCAGGTCTGGCAACAGGGATTACTACACCACAGCCCGATCCAACCTGAAGAGAGGCATCAGAGAGGCAAAGGGGGACTATAGGAGGAGGATCGAGGACCATTTGAAGAGTAATACCAGCCGGCAGGTGTGGCAAGGCATCCAGCACCTAACCAACTATAAGATCAATCTCGGAGCTGCGGACGGTGACCTGGAGCTGGCAGAGGAGCTGAATATCTTCTTCGCCCGCTTTGAGACCAGGGTACCGGAGGTATTGGAGCCACAGCAGCAACACGCCACCCATAGCAGCACCACCCTCACCCTGGAAGAGCACGAGGTGAGGCGCATGCTGCAGGCTGTTAACCCGAGGAAGGCGGCGGGTCCTGATGGTGTGCCAGGTCGAATATTGAGGGATTGTGCAGGACAGCTGGCTGGGATCTTCACCAGGATCTTCAACAAATCCCTCGCACAGGCGACTGTCCCACTCTGCCTGAAGTCCTCCACCATAGTCCCCTTGCCTAAGAAGCCCCACATCACCGGCCTGAATGACTACAGACCGGTGGCACTCACCCCAGTGGTAATGAAATGCTTTGAGAAGCTGGTCCGCAGACACATCACAGCAGCCCTGCCCCGCAGCCTGGATCCACACCAGTTTGCCTACAGAGCAAACCGATCCACAGAAGACGCTGTAGCCACAGCACTCCATGCTGCATTAACTCACCTGGAAGAGCATGGTAGCTATGTGCGGATGCTCTTCGTGGATTACTGCTCAGCTTTTAACACCATCCTTCCACACAAACTGGTGGCCAAGCTACAAGACCTGGGGCTTCCATACAGCACCTGCATGTGGATCAACAGCTTCCTCTCGGGCCGTAGACAGAGAGTCAGAGTTGGCCATCACACATCCTCAGCCCTGAGTCTCAGCACTGGCTCACCCCAAGGCTGTGTGCTCAGTCCACTGCTCTACTCTCTCTACACACACGACTGCACTCCTCTCCACCACAGCAACATCTTTGTGAAATTTGCAGATGACACCACAGTGGTGGGGCTCATTTCCAAGGGAAACGAGTCTACGTACAGAGACGAGGTGGAGCAGCTGACGTCATGGTGTAAGGCCAATAACCTCCTCCTCAACACTTCAAAAACCAAAGAACTCATAATAGACTTCATAAGGAAAAAGGCAGAGATCCAACCACTATTCATAAATGGGGACTGTGTAGAAAGGGTGGCAAGCTTCCGCTTCCTGGGAGTCAATATAGAGGAGAACCTTTCCTGGAGTGTGAACACCTCCGAGCTGCTGAAAAAGGCCCAACAGAGACTGTACTTCCTGAGAATTCTCAGGAGGAATAACATCACACAGAGACTGCTGGTGTCCTTCTACAGAGCCACCATTGAGAGTGTTCTAACTTACTGCATATGCATCTGGTACACTAGCTGCACAGGGGCTCAGAGGAAAGCACTCCAAGGGATCATTAACACCGCCCAAAAGATCACTGGCTGCCCTCTCCCCACACTGGAAGTTCTACACAACGCCCACTGTTTTAAAAAGGCCCAAAACATCATAAAAGACACCTCACATCCTGGCCACTCCCTGTTCGAACTGTTGCCCTCAGGCAGACGGTACAGGGCAATCAGAGCAAGGACTAATAGACTCAAACACAGCTGTTATCCAACTGCAATAACACATCTGAATACTACAAAAAAATGTCCATCACGCCACTCTTGTGTTAATCTATGCACGGTCTGAAGCATGTGTGTGGGAATGTATGTGAATGTTTTACTGTTATATCTTATTAGTATTTTAAGTATTCTATCTATTTTATTTATTGAATTTTATTGTTTTATTTATATTTTGATATTGCTAGGGATGATGCAATGATCGGGGACCATTCTTAATTTCGTTGTTCTCATGACAATGACAATAAAGTTTCTGATTCTGATTCTGATTCTGATTCTGAACTGAAGATCCAGCTACAGAAAACCAGGAGAACTGTTGCTCAAGGCCACTTTAAAAAATACACAAAGCAAACTGTAAAGAAACGAGAGGTGGCTCAAATATGTTGCACAGCTCTGTATTTTGAGGAAATAATAATCAGTCGTTGACATCACCTGGCTGGCTTCCTGTAGCCACCCCTTGTGCATAAGAGAGCGGCTGAAAGTAGCTTCTACCTCCTGCTTTAAATTCCTTCACTGCATCGCTATCATGACTACGGTCATTCTATTACTCCCACCATTTTTCTTTTTGTAAGGTCCAATTCAACTTCAATTTTAAGCCAGTTGTCCTCACATTGTCTTCAAGCACTGTTTGATTTGATGTAGAACTCATAGTTGAGTCAATGACTGCAAGCTGCCCCTGAGAAACCGAGAATCACAAAATTCCCACCACTGTTTTGCAGTTTGTGCAGCTCTTGGCATGATCCTCACTGATGTGACTGTATGCTTACATTTCTCCTGTTCCTTGAGATTTGACTGTATCTCTCTGTGTGTACGTGTGTGTTACACAAACACACCTATACACTCCTTTGTATGTCTGTATCCACAGCAAATGGAAGCGGCAGTAGACTCAAGGTCTCTTGTGAAAGAAAAGACTGCAAACACCTGGACAAAAAAACCAAAAGCATAATGCCACACACTGCATAGGTGTGTGTGTGTGTGTGTGTGTGTGTGTGTGTGTGTGTGTGTGTGTGTGTGTGTGTGTGTGTGTGTGTGTGTGTGTGTGTGTGTGTGTGTGTGTGTGTGTGTGTGTGTGTGTGTGTGAAGGCTGCAGGAACAAAAAAGGAGATATCTGTTGCCTCTGCATCAAGCTCAACTTGCTAACTCTTTCTCCTTCACACACATGCACACACACACACACACACACACACACACACACACACACACACACACACACACATGCACACACACACACAGGCACACACACACACAGACACACACATGCACACACACATGCAGTTCTTTTTTTTCTTTTTCCCCCTCAAACACACACATGCACAAACACACATATACGAGCAGGCAGGCGACCTCACAGACGCATAGAAACCCAGTATTTAGTTCCTGCGTCATTACAGTAGCCATCTGTCAGTATGCAGGCACACATACACGGACTTGGCTCTGTGTATGCATCCACTACTCACTCACACACACATGCACACTAGCCAGAGGAATACACTCACCCCAGGAATATCTCACCCTGGTGACCCTCTGTGCCCCGCACGCCCCGTTGCTTTGATTGATTTTCTATAAAGATTCATATTCTTGGCTCAATCTGAGAGGTGAAAGGCTTTCTTTCCCTAGTTTTCTCATCCATTGTTCTGTTTTTCTCCTTTCCCTTGTCTTTCTCTCCATCCCTACCCACGTGAATCTGTCTGTTTGTTTGAGTCTGCCAAAGGCTGATGTCATTGTCCACCAGCGTACTTCCAGTGCGTGAGATGAAATGAATGTTAGATATAATCCCACGGTTTTAATCCCGGCCACTCCCAATCCGCTGCCTGCACACACCGGACAGCCGGAGAAAAATCTTATGATCAGCACAGTTTTGTTTAACCGTGAAAGCACGCAGTGTTTGGAGAGGAGTGCGGGACACACAGTTGGGCCTCGAGCAGCCTTTAAAAATGATCTCACATTATTCAAAGATGCCCACCTGCTGTGCTCATAGAGAGAGGGAGAGAAAGAGAGAGAGATGGAAGATTATTTATTTCTCATGGGTGGGAGACAGTGAGTGAGCGAGCGAGCGAGTGGGAGGGAGGGCGGCAGTCAGAAGCAAGCAAACTAATTCTCAGACAGTCGTGCCAGAGCAGGAGCTGCAGTTCACCTCGCTGACTCTGTCGGTTTAAAAGCCATTTTAAGTGTTATTCAACCATTAATTTATTCCCAAGTAACAAGTAGGACGATACTTTCCATTTTGGACAGGGGGCTTCAAACACGCGCACCCGCACTTCTTCCGAGCCGCGACAACTCAAGGTAAGGCTTCAAACTTCAAATGACAAACGCGAATTAATTTCATGTCTCCGTATTGTATCCTGCGTGGCTGCTAGGAAGCAGTAATTAAATAAAAGATTAGATAAAAGAGACGCTTTCTTTCCTTTTCTCCTGGCGCGCTGCTTCTTCGGTTACTGCCGACGTGCGCGGTGCAGCCAGCGTGCGTAAAGCAGCTGCAGCGATAATCTCCAAAGTGGCAACCAGCAGGACTCATACAGCGTTACTGGCTTCTTCTCGTCCCATAATGAAAACAGAAGGAACAGATTACATCTAACAAGTAACAACGACTTTTTTAAAGAGTAATAACAAACGACGGTGTTGGACGTTTGTAACTTGCTGCATTAAGTTTTCGTCCTCATGCTACTGAACCTTAAACAGTTCTACAACAAAAGTCTGGAAAATACGCTTAAGGAAAAGTGAGAGCGTTCAAAGCTCTTCGTCAGAGAGGTGTTTTACAAGTGCAGCTCATCCTTTTCACGCTCCCAGCACAGCAGCTGTATTAGTTTTGAGTAAAATTAAGAGACCCCCTTAGAAGAAAAACAACCTAAAACCTTCACATATTCATCCTCACATCCTTTCTCTCTCTCTCTCTGCTAAACCGTATCCAGCTCTAGGTTTACCAGGTTTTTTCTTTTTCTAACCATGCATTTCTACACTTACTAAGTCAGCATTATGAGTTTTATGCTGAATCAAGGCGGCTGATTACGTTTAAAGTGGGCTTTTCAAATAAGTGATTATGCTCAAATGCTTTGAGAGTGACTGCAGAAATCATTTAATGTAGTGGCCAGTCACAGCCTTCACAGAGCACCACTTTTTCATAAAAGGGACAGCAAATGCAAATGTACTGTTTGAATAATTTTATTCAAATATATTGAAACCGATAAAGAGTTTATTAAAGACACAATGGATAGTACATCATATTTAATTTTATTTTTTATGAGGCCACCCCCTGCTGGCCTCATTAACTTCATTAATGTGAGCTCCTGCAGTCTGATAAAGTGGGCTGGCAGAGTGGAGAAAACATGAGAGAAATCCATGTATATGCTGCTACACTACTGCACCCTAGAGAGAGACAGAGTAAAAGAGGTTGCTGAGCTGAGAAAGCAAACACAGTGGCCAAGGAAAAAAATGTGGATGTTTACATATTCATCTCATTTGACTTGTAAGGGCTGCTGTGTATTTCCCAACACAGTTTCTTTTACTCTCTAGATTTAGCGCGCTTTGATTTTATGTAACAAGGCAAAAAATAACGTTTCAAGCATCACATCTCACACAGTTCACACCTGCATGCTGAGCTGTCAGCTTCACAATATGCACTGTCGGTATAGTTATATATATAGTTATAGTTATTTCTTTATTCATTCATCCTTCCAAGCCTTCATTTCACCACCCACTGCTCTTTCATTTGTGGCCACTGTCCCTTAAACCTGTAAATTTTTTAATGCATCTCCTGAGACCTCGTTTAGAGTTTGTAGAGAAAAGCTCCAGCCTAAAGCACAAAAGGCTTTCACATCGCTTGTGAGTTTTGTCATTGTATTGTTCATCGTGAAAAGGCAGCCGTGCTCGGATTTAGCTGGACAAGCCAAAAAGCTGACAAGCCAACACTTCACGTTCCCAACCAAACAAAGGTGGTTTCACTGATACACGGGATGTGTGTAATCAGGTGTATCTGTGTGCATTTACTTTTTTTCGTTGTTGTTTTTTGTCAGTCACCAACCTGCTTTTTTGATAATGGAAGCTGCGGCTCAGGTTGTGCCCTGCATCCAGACAACAGCGAACGCTGCCTTTTAAAAGTCAGGTTTCATTTTGAAGCTTTTCATCCGGCGGACCTGTGACATGCAGTCAGAAATGTTTGCAGAACCAAGGACGACGAGTTGCGTATAAATCAGCTTACTGTAACATAAAAACTGAGATATAACATTTAGTCATGTGCAGTTTATGTGGCACGTAACTGTCGGGGACACAGTTTAAATCTGAGTGCTGACCTGCTTTACCTCCACTGAGCCTTTTTATAATTTGATCACGTTTGTTTGGCTGTGAGCTTCTTTTTTATCTTCAGAATATATGAAAGCGAGTATTTTTATGTTGTTTTTGAAATATTTTAGCATTTCTTCAATGAGAAACTGATTGTTTAAAATTGGTGCACTTTGCTGGTGGGTTATAAACAGTGTTACACAACACATACTGTATGTTTCGCTTCCTCTGCTTTACCTTAAACCAGAAGAAAGGATTGCTTGAAATACCGACACATCAGCCCAAGTATTTCTTTATGAAGCGAAAGGTTAAAGGAAATGTGCAACTAAAAAGGAAAATCCTTAAATATAGAAAAAGTAAATGTTGTTTATTAATAAGGGTGGAGAATGTTGGGGAGAGAGCGCCGCATATCCGGTTTTATCTGCCCCTGCAGGCAATTTTACAGATTTATGATTTCATCAATAGCTGACCTAATAGGTAGATGCTGGTGTATTGTGGGCATCAATATCCCATTATAAAGTAATGGTATGCCATAATAGTAGCTGATAACTGTGGATGCTGTAAACACCCTCTGATTCTGGTTGATTCTGAATGTTTCCCTCTGAGTCTGCTGCTCAGAACAGAGTCGCAGACTTTGGTGCAATCTGTAACGGCCATGTCCATGACCACAGAGCTTTTCCATCACGGCAGCCCTCACAGATTATATATGGTGGTTGCAGGAGATCCATCAACATGACTTTAAGGACCCTTCGTGTTCGCTCTCTGTCACTATATTTGGTAGGCAGTAATGATCCTTACGTGCCCCCCGGGACTTGTTGTCATGAAGAATTTGGCAGTGTCTGTGGCAAACACCGGGCTACCGGAAAGTTGAATAGATAGAAAAAAGTTTGACAGCAAATAGTCAAATCAAAAACTTGTTTTTTTTCCTGCACACATGCTACCTATGTTACATAAGCATGAGCTTCAGGATAAACTGCACACACAGCATATGCTTGTGTTTTTTCTCCTTTACTGAGTTTGGTGCCAGAGGTTTCTAATGTCCTGCCATCCTTGCTCATCTTCTGCCATCCTGCTCTCTCATACTCCCATGTCATCTGCTCTCTGAGTCTGCAGCTGAGCCTTCTGTCCCTTGCTGAACTCTAAATGTCTGTCTGTCTAGTTATATATATAGCATTACTAACATATGATAACGTGTCAAAAGTACATATTATAATATATGGCTAATGCAGCAGAATACAGGACTGGAAAATGAACCAGAAAAAAGCTTTTGGCCATTATGGAAAGTTACCTCTGAAAATTTTATAACTTATCCTGGAGTTTTACTGGTCAGCGTGAAGTTCGAGGGCAGGCTGCCTTGATTGACGGGTTTGCAGACACACAGAGTTCTAGGGAGAGAGAGACAGACTCTGTGCAAGGAACAAGTTTTGTTGCACTTGGCTGAACACGGCACAAAATATGTAAAAACAAAGAAAAAGATGTCAATTTGCTAAATATTTTCAATTTAATAAAATATGCAGCAGCAAAAAAAACTACTAAAAAAGTGGTCTGTGTAATATAATACAGAAACATGGTATCAGTAGTGGTAGTAGCAGTTGTATCCAGTAGCCTAGCTTACTTTAGCCCCAAACAGGTCACCAAGCTGGACCTCTCTTCTGCATTTGTCGCCTTTTAGAACAGTTTCAATGGGATTAGCTGACATATGCATATAACATGAACTTCTGTGTAATACAACCTATGCACAATTTTCTTCAGTTATCTAGTTTACTTCATGCTAATTAGCCCGTGCAATGTGCCCATGCTATAGATGTGGTTTGCTAACCAAGCTTGCCAGGTTCAACTAATAACCTAGCACCTCACCTTTTTATCCAGATATGGTAACTTAAGCCAACACTGCAGCTTCAGAATGCCCAATGTCTGATGCCATGGTGCAACCTGATATCACAGCAAAGCATTTAATAGACACACCAGTCCACCATGTCCATTTCACACTTTGCCTCTCCCAAACATGAAATGTACACACGTGCAGAAGAGACGCTTTATTTCAAGCCAACATGAAAATAATCACAGGAAAATGTTTAAACAGACATTATTAACACATTTACATATATGGACATATTAGCCGACTAGCTTATTCATTTCTCACAATTACCATGGACTGTACTTAATATGTTTTTAGCTCACTACCAGCTTCATGGCTTTACAAATATTATCTCTCCTTGCTGGAAATACATCTTCTCCATGTTTTGGAGAGGCAAAGTGTGAAATGGACATGGTGGACCGGTGTTTCTTTTGCCGTGATACTGGGTTGCACGGTGACTGCATATTCTATTCATTCGTTAATGTACAGCTAACGCAGGCGATCCAAATGAAATGCCTGATGTTTCATCAGATGCAGTTCCCCTTGTGAGATTAATATTCTAGTTATTGTGCATGACAATTAATAAACTGATGCTCAAATAGACCAGACCACAAATTTCATCTGAATTTAAGTTCAGTTCATAAAAAGGTATGTAGTATATGCTGTACTAAAGTATATACAGTATTATATGATATAATAGGGCACTGTCTATACTAAAATCACAGATGTCATCTACAACCTGAGATCTGCTGCTGTCAACTGGATTGGATGGCTGAACATTTCTCAGAATATTTGTCCTTAACGGAGAAAGGCTACAACTGTAGCTTGCTTCCACCAGTGTATGAATGTGAGAGTGAATGAATAGTGGTATTGTAAAGCGCTTTGGGTGCCTTGAAAAGCGCTATATAAATCCAATCCATTATTATTAAAGACTTAATATTAATATTCCAACCTGTTGTTAACAAGTGGTAAGCTCAAGGCTGACAAATAAAGCCATTGTAGAAGTGCCAAAATCAGTTATTTTAATGGCCACTCGAGTGACTCCAATGACCCACGTCGTTGTAATGCCAAACTTCTGCATGTCCATGCAGCATTTTTACAGCCAGGTGCAAAAAATAGACTCATCTCTATAGTTAATTTCCCCTTTAATAACAACTCTCTGTTGTTAATATTTTCTATAACCTATCCTGTGCAGTACTTAAAATTTGGTTTTGATTGACAGGTGTGCTGACACTGGCAGCTGTAGCTGAGCTGTCACCGCCACTGAACTGGACCTGTCAGCTGTGTTTGTGCTGCTGGAACCTAATGGAGGATTTTTATTTAAAGGAATTATCTCATAAATAATATGGTCTGCTATGAGATAAAGAAAGCTTTTATTTGGACTCCAGTGTCTGTGAGGGAGATTCTAGCATTTTCTTAAAGCGTTTTCACATCTATAGGTTGTTTACTCTGGACCAAATCAGTTAAAGTTTGTAAACTTATAGCTTTTCCCAGTGATTTGGTTTCTTTTCACATAGAGAGGGAGAAGGGTTTGCCACTACGAACCATGTGAGAATGTTGAGTCCGCTCATTGGACAGATGTGTCTGGGTGGGAGCAGCAAACATAAATGCAGGAAAAAGCTGCTGTGGACTACTGGAGAAAATGAAGAATGAAGTTTACTTTACAGCTAGTTGCCAGCCTGTGCACACCTTTGCACATCTATAGTAGACATCCCAGAATACAAAGCATACGTGGCTATGGGATGTTCTTTATCTCAGACTTGCAGCATACACCGTGCAGTTAGTTTGGATCGAGGTCAGATCACATTCACACCATAAACTTAGTAATTCTGGAGTTTATTTGCAGTTGTTTCGGGCCACATCCTAGTGTGCTTACTGTGTTCATATCTGCACAAATGAACCTCAGCAAGGGGGAAAACAAACCACAGTTGTAGAACTTTAATTATCAGCTAGACTATCTCAGCCTGTGTGACACAGTTTATGGATGTTACGTCTGTATCTTATATGTAATCTATGACTGTCAATCGATATGGCTGCTGCAGGTTGGAAAGGGAAGTGCTTGAAGTGGGAAGTGAGAAGCAGCTTCACCCAAACTTGCTGTCCGTCACATTGAATGGCAATGAGATATTTTTCTTGAAATCTGATTCCTTCCTAGCCAATAAAAGGGGGCAGTTATAAACAGCAGAACCGGGAGATGTCATTCTAAAAGAAACAAGCAAACAAACTGCTAACCTGCAAATGGAAGAAGCTGAGGCACTTTCTCTCCTTTCTCTTCTTTCGGCCGCTCCCTTTAGGGCTCACCAGAGCGGCTCATATGCCTCCATCTCGCCCCGGCATCCTCTTCTGTTACACCAACTCTCTGCATTTTCTTCTGTTGTATCCCTTTTTCCTTCCTGCCTGCGAGTGCATTACTCAATATCCTCTGTCCAGTATCTTCTATCCCTCTGTGTATGTCCAAACCATCTCAGCCTTGCCTCTCAAACTTTGTCTCAACCTGAGCTGTCCCTCTGATATTCTCATTTTTAATGCTGTCCTTCATCCTCACTCCCAGTGGAGCTAAGAAACACATTGAATAGTTTTCAGTAGTCTGCTTGATCTTACTTAACTGTAGAAAATAAAAACTAAAGTGCCTGCTGTATAGATTGTCATGCTGCGCATTTGTAAATCAAACCCTGGGGGAAAAAAAAAAGTGGATAAACTGCAGCCAAAATATTTATGCCAAAACCAAATCCTTGGCCCAGCAACGTGTTCGCCAAATCTGAGCCAAATTCCTCTGGAAATATCTAAAATGTAGATTCAGAGATAATAAAAGAGTTTCACCACATTTTACCAATCCAAAACTCCAAGGAAGGAACAGCTGTGTTCCCCACATAAACAGACGCACCTACACACACACATAGATGTGTTTTCCTCTCTGCAGTGGTAAAAAACATCAGAAAAACAGAGAAAACACAACATTTAAAACTCTGACTAAAAGAATCAATAAAATTCTACCAATGCGTCTGATACCTTCTGTCAACCTGTGCCAGCGTAACCCTGCAAAATCCTCACTGACTCATCAGGACAGAACGAGATGGATAAGCTCTCGTAAATGTGACCAATTTACTGCAATGTAAGATGAGCCGTGTTGCGCTGATGAAATTAAGTCCAAGGTTTACGTATAGAGAGGGTCAAACAGAGAAAGTGTATACTTCCTGAAATGTTACACAATAACACTGTAAATATGCTTTCTCATTACTCTGGTGTTTTATGCATGGTGTTGTTTTATGGCTTATATATGACTTCATTTCATTTTAATAAAGTCTATTCATTTTACCCAAGGCGATAGCAACACATCTACACTGCTTTCTTCTCAGTGTTTCAAAAGTTCGCTAAGAATTACCCTCAGTAAGAAAACACAGCATGTTTGCTGACCTTTCTCAAAGATATCTGACTTTTGCACTAAAATATACCAACTTGAAAAGACAAGCAAGAGACCCTCTCAAGGCTGGATGTTTGCAGGCAGCTTAATCATACAGATAAAAGATGGTTTTTCTTCACTTTGTTGTGGGATACTTAATTAACCAGTATTCAAGGCCTTGTAATATATGGAGAGAAACTATGAATTAGTAATGAGTTATCCAGTCCCCGGTGCTCTCCAGTGTTGGAGGGAAAAGAGAGAGAGGGATTTGAAGCGACAGGGAAAAAGGGGGACATGGAAAGAAAAAGATAGATTAGAGCGAAGGGTAATACAGACAGAATGGAGACAGACAGAGAGAGTACTTCATTAGAGCGGCTTTCATTACAAGATCCTGTGTATATTGTCCTCTGCGTCTTCATCTGTCATTTTTCCATCTCCTCTTCCCCTCATTTTTTTTCTTTTCGCTTTTCCTAATATTTCCTTTCTCAGCTTCTCTTCGATCATCTTTCTCTTCAACCTCAGGCCTGCTCTCACTTTCCTCTGTCTCATATTTTCTCCACTTCTTCATATTTATCTATGTCATTACACTGCTGTGAGAAGAACTGCACCGACCTTGTGGGACGAAGTGGGGAGACAATGAAACTCGTGTCGTTTTCCCTCCACCAAATAGCCCTCTGGAGGCCAAGCAGCAATCTCTAACACACATCATGTGGCCCAATTTTGCCTTATCTGAGCCCACTCACCTGTTCGTCGGGGTTTTACTCGTGCTAGTGAAGACTGAACAGAGCTAAAACCGGGGCCCAACATTTTCTTTGAGTTCAGCAAAAAAAGAGTCAAAACTGGGCTAGAATCTGGGCCAGCAAACAGGCACAGATCAGAAAATGACACAAAGGGTGCAAATGGAAAACAGAAAGTTCCCCACCTCACCGACTGCAGTCCTTCACCGCTGTAAAGATGAGACTATAAAGAAAATCCAGAAGTACCATCAAACTTGCCCATAAGTGTCATTTACTACTTCCTCGTCATCATAAGGAACACTCATTTATTGCTTGCCCTATTTGGGATTCATCACTTGTTCTTCCTTCACCAGCCCTGTCTGCATCACCCCTTATGTAACACCCCAAGCTGTCGTAACGATGGATCCAACAAGCCACTGCATCATCAGGCCTTCAACTGTTGCTCCCCATCTGATCGTAATGATGGCTGCCAGTGCTACTACCCCTCACATCCTGGTAACTGTCCCCCTGAATAGCACTATAGCTCGAGCAGGCTAAGGACAGCTGCAGCACAGCACATTTTAATTGAAAACAATTATGTTAGGGACTTTGAACCAGAGGGAACGGTTGGCGTAGAGGGAGACAGATGCAGGCAATTAAGCATACTGGGAAAATAAGGTAAATTTGAAGTGCTGATTTCATTACACCAGAGGGGACACACTGAGTGTCTCCACTTTCTGCACTGTGGCCGAATGCATGGATGCATGTAATGTATAGTGTTTAGTTTCAAGGCAGCTTCAAGAAGAATTACAAATAAAGAAATTAGGAATCGCTTTTGGATCGTTCAGCAGCCGACAGACAACTACGGGCACGGTGGGATGGTGGGGGGAGTTCAGAACTGATCCAGATTTATTGGCTCAGCTGGCCATAAAAGAGGGTTTATCCTCACATTGCATTATGCAAGCCAAAGTCTCTGCTAGCTACAGGTGAAAGATGACTGCTCGGCAGACGCAGATTCTCCCAGTATCTCGCTCCTCCTCCCTCCTCTCTTTTCTCTATATTGCCCTCTCTTAGGATGGATGAGTTTAATACTGAGGTGGTTAGAAACAGAGGCAGATTTCCTCAGTGAAGTTCATTCTTTATATTCTGAATGACTCATGGGATGAAAATCAAGCCTTCTCCTCATCCTCTTGTCACCCAACCATATCTCCTTCCTTTCCTTACCCTTTGGCTTTTACTTTTTCTTGGCTTCCCCTCTTTGTTGTCTGTGCTCCTGCTATGCTCTCTCACTCTGCTCCATTACAGAGGCTCCCCGGTGATTACTTTAATGCATCTAGCCTTCAGTAAGAGACACTCAGATTTTGAAAGGTATTGATGGTAACAGATATGCCTGGCCTTAAAATCTTCTACTCACTTCACATATTCACTCGCTTTAAGCAGGTGCATCTACATGATTTACAATCCAAGCTTGGAAGTATTTTTCTATCCTAGACAGGATGGAAAAATACTTATAGAATTGTTGTTTTTGTAATTATTATGTTGGAAAATCCAGTTTAAAGGTTAGTGTGAAATAGAGCACATTGGTGCTTTGTTTGTGCCAATGATACACAACCGAGCTCATCAAAGAAAATGTCGTTTATATTAATGATACATTGGCAACATCCTGCTTCCAGCTATTTATCTCCACTCTGTCCTTATCCAGAGAGAAAGCACTGTTAGTGCTCTTGTTATGTAAAAAGGAAAAAAAGAGAAAAGTGTATATAGTCTAATGGCTGAATAATTGAACATGTCAGTATGCATGCTGCATAATCCATTCACAAAATTGAAAACCCTCACAAATATTGACAAGTGGTCTCTTGCTTGCCTTTAAAGAGACATGGCACTGAGCGAAGAAACAAGTAGCTGCGGGGGAGCAGGAGATAACTATTGCAGTCTGGCTCATCAAAAACACAGCAATAGCAAGAAAAATGGTGAGAAAGCAGCTAAATTGGAGAAAAGCTAGAGCATACTCTGCCTTTGCTCTGACCTGGTTCCAGTTAATCCGCCTACTTTACAAGATGAACATTACCTCCTCACTGTATTTATAGAGCCTGTGTGTGTGTGTGTGTGTGTGTGTGTGTGTGTGTGTGTGTGTGTGTGTGTGTGTGTGTGTGTGTGTGTGTGTGTGTGTGTGTGTTTAAGCTGTGGGTATGTGAATGTGATTCTTTTGTTCTAGGTGTGTCCATGATTGTAGAGTAAATGAATTCACTCTACATTCATGGAAAGTCTGTTTAATTTTGGGGCAGCAGGTCTGATGGGGAAAAAGACCCACCGTGTAGTCACTGCTTGCTTCCTTAATGCTGAGTTTCTATAGTTGTTAAATACCTCCTCCAACAAATTTCTTTAATTAACAGAATTAAAGTTTCTGTTCAAATGCAATGTGAGAAACTAACACTGGCTGAAGACCCTTCCTGGGCCTTCTTATACAACAGCTTATTTGTTATCCTTTTCTCAGAAAAAGGTAGAACTTGATGGAACAATCGAACTTGATCCTGAAGCAGCCTGACGGTCTTTCCAGTTAGAGCCAAGGAGATGGTTCAGTCAGCACTTGTTCTTTTTTCCTTCTCATCCATGTCACACGTTTGTGTTGCAGATGTCAATAAAGGTGCAGTCATGGTGCTTATATATATAGTTAGCTCTGATGAGGAGGATCAAGGGTATTTGTTTTAAGTGGTAAAATATGGCAATGCATGAGTGCCAGCTAAAGACAGACTTGGTGTATTTCCCAGGAAAAGAAGTCAGTCTGGTATAAGTTCATTTTCTAGCTATAAGCAAGAAAGTACAGGCGAGGAGGAAGAGATCCAGAGTATTCAGGGGTCAGGGCAGCAAGTGCTATTCAATAAACGGAAATAGCACATTCATGTTAGGCTATTATTATGTGTCTTATTCCCATGCAGTACCTCCCTAGAGCAGAATATAGGATTCACCCACCTGTCAAATTCCACTTTAACTTTTAGCTCCCATAATAACCACTGTTAGCCAGAGATGTCGTTGTTTCTGTTAGCTTTAAACAAAAGGATATGTAAAGAGGGAAGGAATACTCTTTGACTTGATGGCTTGATTTCCATCATGTGTATACTTTAAAGGAGATTTGTCCCCCAACACAGCATCTAGTTTTAAAGCCATGACACCTTACATGCCAAACTGAGCCTCTTCTCAAACTATCAGCTGAATAAAGGTGCTATCACAGTACTAGCGAAAGCCCTCACTGAAAGACAACTCACAAAACTGGATCGTAGTAAAATGATTCAAATACTAGCAGTGTCGTCATCACAGGTAGGCTATTTTCATTCTGTGGTCCAACTGTTTTGCTTGCTGGCGAGTGCCAGGCTGTCACCGTGGCCTTCACGAGGTGTTATGATTTTATTTTCAGTTTGTTTGTACTGCTGCCTGTAAGAGTGAATTAATGTAATGGTAATCGTTGCCAATTTCAGCAAAATAATACAGTACCTAAGTCTTTATGGCACCACAATGTTTCTGGCTGCGCTACAGCTGGCAAACGAAGTATGACGCTTTCAAAGCTCAGTTTTGGCAACTTAAAGCACTTCGTTTAGATGGATCATGAAATTATTATTGTTCTGAAACAACATAAGTTACAGCTCAGGCTGATGACAATTACATTCATTTTTTTTTGTCCAGAACAAGGCAACAGACCAATTTATTGACTCTACCATGCCAGGAGTTAGATTATTCTTTGAATTCAGCTGTTTTCAGTCCCGTTGCCACATGTGTATGAAATTAAACACCGAGCCACGCAGGCTGCTTTTACAAACATTTTTGTTATAGAATGACTTGCTCTGAAAAGCTCAGAGTTTGAGTATGGTATTGTAATACGATCCCACTTTTGCAGCCAGTCAGTTTGTGAAATGTCTTTTAGATATTTCGTGATCTGTAAGCGGTAGAATTGGAAATGTTTAGGAACCACAGCAGCTCAGCAAGTGGCAGTTTGTGTAAGGTTGTAGAGCGGGGTTGCCAGCTGCAGTGCTACAAACCTCCTCTGGCATTAACATCAGCACAAAGACTGTGCACAGAGAGCTTGGTAGCTTGGTTTCTCATGGCTAAGCAGCTCCTGTATGTGTGTTTTTGTCCATATAGTGTACATTGCAAGTGTATCTTACTCAAATCCCAAAACAAGACATGTTGCTTTTATAATATTTTATAATCATATATAATATCTTCACAAAAAAAGGATGGCAGTGACCTTGACCTTTGAACACCAAAAATCATTCTGTTCATGTCAATATTTGTGTCCAAAATGCTTTAAGGTATTCCTAAAGAATCCATGAGAAGGACACTTACATTCTGAGAGATGGATGGACTGACACTACACAGCTTTCAGCCATGGCTGCTGCAATCACAGAGACTTGCCAATAAACCTGATCCGAAAAGCAATTCCTCTGACATATTCGACCAAACACATATATAATTCCCAGTTTCCTAAAGCTGTATGTTGAGACAGGGAACCTCAGTGTGTGAACTGCGGTTGTATTTGCACTTTTGTCTCCCTGAGAAAATAGTGCCAGTGAAAACACAAAGAGCTCATGATTATTTAACTGGAAGTTGTTTTCTTTTCTCCACAAAAACTATCATCTAGCAGCAAATTTCTACATGAAGTTACCTCCAGTAAGCTCGACAGGTATACTGATGCTATAAGGTGTGAGCAGGACCCACTCACTGTTTAAAAATAGAGAAGGCCCTGACAGTCCTACACAAAGCTTCACAGCCGAGACCTCTGTTGAAATGGTCTCCAGCCTTATGACTCTTATCCAAAACTTCAATCACTGCTCCCTTCTCCTCCTCTTCTCTGCTCCTCCTCCCCTTTCTTCCTCTCCTTTCTCTCTCTCGGGGGAGGGGATTTTGCTTCTATAAGTCTTTTATCGCACTGAATATTTCACAAAAGTGTTTTTCTTTTCTCCTCCTTGCACA